>NW_005871122.1:4563882-4618504 GCF_000147115.1 Myotis lucifugus | reverse complement strand
AGAAAGGTAGTCTAATGTAAATGTTTACTTAAAACACAAAATAAAGAATACAAAAAGAAGCATTTTTAGATGTTATTAATAAGTTAATAAAATTATCAAATGGTATATTAATATTTCATACTTATTTTAATAGGTTGTTCCTAATTATACTTTTGAAAGCTTTCTTGATTATGATTAGATTATAAAAGTCACAACCTGTAATTTTTTAAAATAGATTACCATCACTCTCAAGAAATTCAATTATTTTACATCAACATATTTTTAAAACAAGCAAGCTCTTTATGAAGCCTGTGATGAAAAAGAGAGACGGCATTCAAATGTAGTGACAAATTGCATCTGTCAGCCATCAACACTGGGTGTGCAAAGTATTAGGAAATATATTCAGAGGAAAATATATTAACATAAACATAAGATATGGCATTTACTTTTCATTTTGTGATATATTAGAGGTGGTTCACCAAAGAGAACTGGTAGTGCAATTTTGCTTAATATATCGATGAGGCTGTTTCTGTTTTGTTTATTCATTTGTTTGTGTTTGTTTGTTTGTTTTTAAGATTCCACATATAAGTGAAATCATGCAGCATTTTTCTTTCTATGTGTGAGTTAATTCACTTTGCATAATACCCTCTAGATCAAACATGTCAAACTCGCAGCCTGGGGGCCACATGCGGACCACGATGAATATTTTTGTGGCCCAGCCAATATAATTGTATGCAAGAAGCGTTTTAATAAAAATTTTGTAACTTAATTTTTACAATATCCTGTTATACATAACTAGAGGCCCGGGGCATGGATTCGTGCACTGTTGGGGTACCTCGGCCTGGACTGCACCCTCTCGAAATGCGATTGCCACGTCCTTAGTCTTGTACTGCCTTGTTTGGTGTGTGAGCAACAGGAAATACTTTGCTTTCGGAAAACAAGAAAAATAGGTTTATTTGTGTTACGCTTATTAATTTGTGCAGTTATTCAGTGTCTGGTAAGTTAATGTTCAAGAAAAAAATATTAATTTTCATTAAAATGTTCCATTATTTTATGTTAATGATTACTCATTTATTTCAGCCCTTTGTATTCAGCATGTCTCTATCGAAATAAACCTAGATTTCTATGAAAATTGAAGCTTTTGTTGTTTTGCAGCCCACATAAACTTAAATCTTGTTTATTTGGCCCGTGTTAGTCTTTGAGTGACATGCTTGTTCTAGATTCATCTATGTTGTCACAAGTGACAAGATTTTTTTTAGTGCTGAGTAATATTGCATTGTATATATGTAACACATCTTTATCCATCCATCTACTGATAGAAATCTAGGTTGCATCCATATCTTGGCCAGTACTAGTAATACTGCGGTGAACATAGGGATGCATATAAATTTTTGAATTAGTGTTTTTGTTTTCTTCAGGTGAATACTCAAAAGTGATATTGCTGGATTGTGTGGCAGCTCTATTTTTAATTTTCTGAGAAATCTTCATACTGTTTTTCATAGTGTCTGCATTAATTCACAACCCCACGAACAGTGTTTGAGGGTTACTTTTTCTCCACATCCTGGCCAGCACTTGGTATTCGTGAATTCATTGATGATAGCCATCTGACAGGTGTGTCGTGATATCTCATGCTGGTTCTAATTTGCATTTCACTGATAATCGATAATTAGTGATGTTGGGCATTTTTTCCTGCCTTTTGGCCATCTGTCCTTATTAGAGAAATGTCTATCCAGTTCCTCTGCCCATTTTTAATGTTAATGATTTTTTTCACAGGGGTATGTTCCGTATATATTTTGGAAATTAACCCCTTATCAGAAGTGTAATTTGAAAATATCTTCTCCCATTTGGTAGGATGTCTTTTCATGTTGCTGATGGTTTCCTTTGCTGTGCAAAACTTTTTAGTTTTATGTAGTTCCATTTGTTTATTTTTTCTTTATTGGCCTTGCCATAGGAGACATATCCAAAATGATTGGTTATTTAAAGAGAGGTGGGGGAAACACATCAGATTCTCTTTGATAGAAGATTAAAAACATACAGTTGTCTTCAATAGGATGAACACTATGAATATTTAAATTAATAACTACTTAAGTTTTGGTCCTTTTTTATATATCTAGATCAACTTGCATTTGGAAATTTTTCAAAAATTAAACATAGTTATGAACATGCTAAAAAACTGATGAATGCCCTGGTCAGTGGCTCACTTGGTTGGAGCATCGGCTTGTACACCAAAAGGTTCTGTGTTTGATTCCTGGTCAGGGCACATACCTATGTTGTGGGTTCAATTCCTGATTGGGCTCCTATGGGAGGCAACCTATTGATGTTTTTCTCTCTTTCTCTCTCCTTCCTCTCTTTCTAAAGTCAGTAAACACATATTCTCAGGTGAGTATAAAATTTTTTTAAAAACCTGAATATTTCTAATTTTTGTTCTTTATTGACTTTTGAACACAACATTTAATTTATTTCCCTTTGGAATATTTGCCATCACTCTCCTATTATCTAAAGCATTTTTAGAGACCAGATTTTTTCTCTTTTAGTTTTTATTTTTTGGTTATAGTTTCTTAATAGATAACAAAAGTGAAATATTTTCTGACATGGCAAATAATAAAATGTAACTTCAGAGTATTATTGCTTGAATAAATGTATAATATATTTAAATATGCAGTTATTTAAATAAATAGTGTATAAAACAAAACATTAATAATATTTACCTTACATATTTATATAATGCTTTATAAGTTTCCAAGAATTTTCACCTGTGGTGTGTAACTTAAACCCCAGAACAATCACATAAAGTCAACAGGAAAAGCATATTTCTCTTATTTAAAAATGAAGCAACTTGATTTTTTTCTTTAAATGTATTTTTATTGTTGTAAGTATTACAGATACCTCCCTTTTCCCCCCCATTTACCCCTCCACTCCACCCCCACCCCTTCCCAGGCCTTCACCACCACACCTATGTCTGTGCCCATGGGTTATGCATATATGCATATAAGTTCTTTGGTTGATCTCTTCCTACCGACCCACCCACACCGGCCTTCCCTCTAAGATTCATCTGTCTGTTCCATGCTTCTATGCCTCTGGATTGATTTTGCTTACCAGTTTATTTTGTTCATTAGATTCCACATGTGAGTAAGGTCCTGTGATACTTGCTTTATGATTCACTCTTGATCTAAAAGTGTATTGACATAATAGCAGTTGCTAACATATTAAAAGGACCAGATATGTTGCTAAAAGAGTGAAATAGCCCAGAGATAACGCAATAAAGAATGGTGCTGACTGCAGAGAATAAACAACATGATTCTACCTAAAGGGCTGGCAACAGTCTAGTTCCCACAGCTTTTGGCTCTGTAGAATGTGGGCCAGTGTTTTGCAAGATGCCCTGGATTTTCTGTGACATTTCTCATGTAGTTCCAACACATGCATACATACATACATACATTCCACTCCAACATGTCAAGATGCCATGTGCAACACAAGGGGCTGTCAGTTTGCTACCCATAAAGATTACAGTAAACCACACAGCCTGTGAAGTCAGATGGACTAATATCAAATCATATACCACCTTACCTTGGAAGATACTTTCTTTGCCTCTTTTACTTGGATAATGTTATTAATGCTATTATTTACCTCAAATGTATATTATGTGAATAATTAATATAAGTATAGCAAGAATAAATTTATACAATATAATCTTATTTATTGAGAAAAACTCCGAGGAAAAATTATTAGTTATTTAAGTGGAAAGGGAGAAGAAAAATAGCTATAAAACAGCTTTCAAAATAATTGCAACTATTATTACGCACTTTTACATACACAAGTAAAATCTACAGCTACTCATTGTTATTAACATACTATCTAATATTATATTTTCTATTATCTACTTTAATTTGAAACTTATCAGTTTATTACAATATGTCATCAGGTCATTTAATGGTGTAAAGCTAATTAATTATGATAAAAATTGTCATCACTTTTAGCCCAGGGTTTCTCAACCTCAGCACAATTGACATTTGGGACCAAATAGACCACGCTAATTTGTGGGGAACTCTCCTGTGTAGTGTAGAATGTATAGCAGCCTCTATACCCCCTTTTTATTACTTTCCAGTAGTAGCTTCTCATACACGACAAAAATACCTCTAGACATTGCCAAGTGCCCCCAGGGGAACAAAATTGTCCCCAATTGACTACTACTCCTTTATCCATTTGTTGCTTCTCTTTTATCTAACCTCAGGAAAGGGCTTCTATAATATCCACAGAATAATTGCCGAAAGAAAAATAATAATGCGTAAAAAATGCCAATCTTAGCCCTTTATGGGACAAGAGAATAGTGTTTTAGAAGAGAGGTTCATGGCATGGGTAATAGGGTTATTTATAGATCTGGAAAATGTCTGCTTTCAGAATTTTAACACTAGGCTTCATATGGCTTCAAATTCAAATATGCATTAGCCCTGGAATGGCAAGCAGTGCAACAATGAGACCTAAAAATTCTACTTGTTCCTAATCCATATCTAGGCTTTAAAAGAATAATAAAAAAAGACAGAAATATTTGTAGAACACCAAAACCCATTTGACTCTATATGAGAACCATTTTCTTACTTTATTAATAATTAAATTCAAAATTTTGTAAAAAGGTGTATGCATGACTATGCATAACTAAAGTATCACATCATCATAGACCTTAAAATAATGCATAGATTTCTAGCCTTTTTTAATTTTAAACAGTTTGTTGACATTATTCCTTTTAGCAAATGCTGATATATATGTTACACATATATATTATATATATATAATACATATATATATATATATATATATATATATATATAAATTTCAGGGATTTTTCTCAATGCTGACAATGATTCTTATAAAACTACTTTTATCTCTATATTATTAGATGTGACCAAAGAACAATTACATTATCAACAATACTTCCTAAGCTGAGAGCATTTGAAGTTATTTGTAGAATCAATAAATGCGAAGGACAATTTTCATTTAGAACAAAAGAGAAGAGCTCAGTCATGTTGATATTCTAAATAATATAATAATGTTATACTTTTAGGCACAGAGATACTACATTGTATTTCTGTGTATGTTTTTTTTCTGTCAATGTCTATGTTACGTTTCTAGGCAGAAAGAATACTATATTGACATAAAAACAAGTTAGGAAATGAGGGGAAAATATTTGGAGATATGGGGAGTTATGGATAGTGTCTACAGAGGTAGAGCTTTATTTAATTGACTAACTTTTTGTACTCCTTACAAGGTCTATAAAAGCAAGCAGCGAACCTTCCCCACACACCACGCGCATCCATAGCCGCAAACCTCACATATCCACTCTGGTCGCCCTATTTTAAAATCAGATTTGTTAGTGACATCTCTGGGTTTGTAAAGAAAATGATGGTAACTTAAATTCATAACTATTCTAGCGCATATTGGAAGAAATGGGGATGGTTTCCGTTTAGGACGCTTGGCAGTTAACTGGTTAATTACAGTATTAATTGTAAGGCATTTTAAATATGTTTAAATTCAACAGATAAAAGTAGTTACTCTGGAGGAAGTGTGTGTGCGAGCCAAGCTCTCATTTTTGTTATTGCCCAGTTCATCCTGAGGCTCTGAACAAACTTTTAAAATGTGCCTCCGTCTAATATTACAGCATGAAACTTGAAATCTCCTAAACTAAGTGAATAATTTTACAACATAGTAATTAAAATTCTGTTTAAAGTCTTAACTAATGATATCTATTTTTTTACTCTTTTATATAAGCATTTATATTTTAAATAGTATGATTCTACTCATCAGAATTTTAAAATATCCTTGATTTTTTTCATTACTTAATGACATTTTAGGAATGAAGTACCTTTTATCTCTCTTAAGCAAACTTAAAACTACATTTTATTTGAACTCTTCTGTAATTTCTACATATTAAATTTTTTCATTTAATTCATTATTTTATTTCATGTTATGCTTTTATTTTATACAGTTTTTATACACTGTTTTAAATACTTTAAATATAAATATGCAAATTGAACATTTAATTTTCCAGAAGTTATAGGAAGTCACTGTATACTTGAAAAAGTCTGTATTTAAACAGCTACACAAATTGACAGAACAACAATTCTCAATTTCAAAACTTTCTATCCAGATTATTTTCTCAGTATTTTTTTCTATTAATTTTTAAAAATGGTTTAAGTTTAATACTTGCCTATATGTATGATATTCATTACAATACATGTGGTATTTGCAGGACAATTATTATTAGTCTCCATCTTCAAGATTTATTAAAGAGTTAAACTATTTCTTTAGGCCAGTGCTTTTTTTTATTTGTTCTGTCAATTTTTAAAATTGATTGATTGATTTTTCCTATTTGCTTTTATTTTTTATTAATTAATTTGTAGTTGTATTGCATAAGTTGAAACATTACACACTTTGAAATTTACTAAATGTAAGTCAATTATTTTAGAAATGTCTCTTCCTTGTTTTAAAAGAACCTTAAAAATAGTTTAGTTTTAAAAATATAACTTTCTTCTTTTTTGTGTATAGAACACTCTACTTTTAGTATTCAATCCACTTTTCATTGTGTAAACCTGTAATGAAGTTTTTAAACACTATAGTAATTACTTAGTAACACAATTTTCAAAAGAGCTACTTGCAAATACATGTGCCACCACTCTCCCTCAGTAAACAGAATTTTATTATTATCTACTAATATACTAGAGGCCCAGTGCATGAATTCG
Organism: Myotis lucifugus; assembly: GCF_000147115.1. Taxonomy (NCBI): domain Eukaryota; kingdom Metazoa; phylum Chordata; class Mammalia; order Chiroptera; family Vespertilionidae; genus Myotis; species Myotis lucifugus. The sequence continues at coordinate 4,611,791 of NW_005871122.1, read as the reverse complement.
TGCACCAGGGGTTCCCTAGGCCTGGCCTGTGGGATCAGGCCAAACTGGCTCTCCAACATCCCCTAAGGGGTCCCGGATTGCAAGAGGGTGCAGGCCAGGCCAAGGGACCCCAACAGTACACGATTGGGGCTAGGGAGGGATGCAGGAGGTTGGCCATCCGGAGAGGTACAGTGGGAGGGCTCCAGGGCATGTCTGGCCTGTCTCACTCAGTCCTGATTGGCCACACCCCAGCAGCAAGCTAACCTACCAGTCAGAGCATCTGCCCCCTGGTGGTCAGTGCAGCTCATAGCAACTGGTCGACTGGTCGACTGCACCCTGATGGTCAGTGCACATCGTAGCGAGCAGTTGAGCAGCCTTAGCATATCGTTAGCATATTAATCTTTGATTGGTTGAATGGCTGACCAGTCAACCAGACACAACATATCAGGCTTTTATTATATAGGACTAGAGGCCTGTTGCATGAATATCGTGCACGGGGGCGGGGGGGGGGTCCCTCAGCCCGGCCTGCACCCTTTCACAATCTGGACCCTCGGGGGACATCTCTCTCATAATTTGGGACCGCTGTCTCCTAACCACTCACCTGTCTGCCTGCCTGATCACCCCTAACCACTATGCCTGCCTGCCTCATCACCTGTAACCACTCACTGCTACTTGATCACCACTAAACAATCTTCTTGTCTCCCTAATTGCCCCTAACCCTTCTGCCTGCCTTCCTGATTGCCCCTAACCATTCACCTGCCTGCCTGATCTCCCCTGACCACCTCTGCCTGCCTGCCTGATCACCCCTAACCACCTCTGCTGGCACAAAACAGATATACATATATATATATATATATATATATATATATATATATATATATATATATATATACAGTTAGATGATAGATAGATAGATAGATAGATAGATAGATAGATAGATAGATGATAGAAAGCCCAGAAATCAACCCATGCCTTTATGGTCAATTAGTATTTGACAAAGGAAGCAAGATCATACAATTGAGTAAAAATAGTATCTTTAATAAATGGTGTTGAGAAAAATGGATAGGCACAAGAAAAAAAATGGAACTAGACCGCCAACATCCACCATACATAAGAATTAAATGAAAATGAATAAAATACTTGAATGTATGCCACAAAACCATAAAAATCCTAGAAGAAAGCATAGTCAGTAAGACATTCCTCATAGCAAGATTTTTGCCAATATATCTCCTAGGGCAAAGAAAACAAAACAGACAAACAAACAAATGGGACTACATCAAAATAAAAAGCTTCTGCACAGCAAAAGACTTCACCAAAAATCTACTGGATCTAATAAATAAATTCAGCAAAGTACCAGGAAAAAAATTAATATTCAGAAATTGGTGATATTCTTATATACTTATAATGAACTATCAGAGACAAAAAACATAAGTAACTGGAAATAAATTTAACCCAGGAGGTAAAAGATCTATACTTGGAAAACTATAGGAGATTGAAGAAAGAAATAGAGGAAGACACAAACAAGTAGAACAGTGGTTCTCAACCTTGGCTGCACATTAGAATCACCTGGGAATCTTGTTAAAATCCTGATTTCTGGGCCTCATCATTAGTAACAAAGAAACAGAATTTCTGGAGGATGAGGCCCAGAAATCAGGATTTTAACAAGATTCCCAGGTGATTCTAATGTGCGTGCAGCCAAGGTTGAGAACCACTGAAGTAGAAGCATAGACCATGTTCATGGTTTGGAAGAAATGATATCATTAAAATGTCCATACTACCCAAAGAAATCTACAGATTCAATGAAATTCCTATTAAAATGCAATGGCATACTTCACATATCTGGGACAAACATTCCAACAATTTATATGGAACCAAAAGAGCTCAAATAGTCTCAGTAATCTAGGGAAGGAAGATCAAAGTTGGAGGGATCACAATACCTGATATCAAACTACCCTGCAAAGCCATTGATATTTGACAAAAGAGGTAAAAACCATACAATGGAGTAAATATAGTCTATTCAATAAATGGTATTGGAAATATTGGATATGTATAATAGAATGAAACTTGATCACTTACTTCTGCCAAATACAAGAATAAAATAAAAATGAATACTTAAATGTTAGACTAGAGACAATAAAAATTCTAGAAGAAAAGTTAGGCAGTAAAATCTCATACATTTCACATAGCAATATTTTTTTCTCTTTTATTTCATCTGGCAAAGAAAACTAACTAAATAAATAAATAAATAAATAAGCATATGGGACCACATCAAAGTAAATTCTTTTTACACAGCAATGAAATAATCAATAACATTAAAAGGCAACCAACTGAATGGGAGAACATATGCATCAATGATATTTCTGATAAGGTGTTAACATCCAAAATGAATAACGAATATATAAAACACAACACCTAAAATAAATAAACTAATTTAAAAATGGAGAAAGGACCTAAATAGACAATTCTCCAGAGAGGACATGCAGATCGCCAATAGACATATGAAAAGATGTTCAACATCACTAATCATCAGAGAGATGCAAATTAAAACCGCAATGAGATATCATTTCATACCTGTTAGAATGTCCATTATCAAAAAGACAAGCGATAACAATTTTTAGTAAAGATGTGGTGATAATGGAACACTTGTGCACTCTTAGTGGAAATGTGAATTGGTTGAGCCAGTATAGAACACAGCATGGAGGTTCCTCAAAAAAATTAAAAATAAAACTACCATGTGATCTAGTAATCTCACATCTTGGCATATATTTTTAAAAAATTAAAACAGGATATTGAAGAGATATTGGCACTTCCATTCTTATTGGCATTATTCATAATAGCCAAGATATAAAAACAACCTGTATTAATCACAGGATTAATGGATAAAAATGATTTGTGAGAAATATATGAATATTATTCAACTATGAGAAAAATGCAATGTGAATGGACCTTGGGGACACTATGCTATTCTATATAATAAAACCCTAATATGCAAATTGACCAAATGGTGGAATGACCAGTCGCTATGATGTGCACTGACCACCAGGAGGCAGACACTCAACACAGAAGCTGCCCCCTGGTGGTCAGTGCACTCCCACAGGGGAGTGCTGCTCAGGCAGAAGCTGGGCTCATGGCTGGTGAGCGCAGTGGCGGTGGCAGGAGCCTCTCCCACCTCCAAGGCAGAGCTAAGGACCCCTCAGGGGATGTCCGACTGCAGGCTTAGGCTCACTCCCTGGCAGGCAGACATCCCTCAAGGAGTCCCGGACTGCAGAGAGGGTGCAGGCCAGGCTGAGGGAATGCGCCCCAGTGCATGAATGTCATGCACCAGGTCTGTAGTGTGAAATAAGTTAGAGAGACAAAGACCAATACCATATGATCTCACTTACATGTGGACTCTAAAAGGTATGTGAAACTCAGAAACATAGTAGAAAAGTATTTGTCAGGTGCTGCAAGGTAGGAGAACATGCAAACGTAGGAAAATACAGTACACACACACACACATGCCTGCATACTCCTACACCAAAGGCTAGGTAGCTAGAATCATGATTAATTTTAAAACACTAAAATTATTTTCATTAAATTATGAATAAGACTAATATACCATTCTCCACAAGACTTTCACATTGGGTACAGATTACAAGACAACACACTTCAAGAAAAAAATACACATGCTGATTGGATGGCTAAAAAAAATAACCCACACAATTATTTTCATATGACATAAAGTAATGAACCATTATGATAGTGGTGTTACTTGGAGTGGGCCACAATCAGTGTAGTAATTTTATTAAGCATCTAACTCTTCTCCCCTAGTGAACATTTATGAATACATTTTTTTTGTTATTAAAAGAAGGAAAAGTGTTGCTACAAAGTGCAGCCTGAGCTTCACAGCAGGGAGATGTGTAGCTGCCTTTAGACTCTACATGCCATGCTGTGAGAGCCCGTGGAGTGGACAAGTGAAATTGTGGAAGGGCAGCATTTACTAGGGACACACCTTCATGATCTTCGTGGCTCTCTCTGAAGGTACTGTGATCTGGTTATAAATCATTATTAGAGGGAAAACAAGGGTACAATGAAGACAAAAGAGAACTAGCATAGCCAGCAATTCAAATTCTAGATTTTTAAGGAGAAAATGTGCACAATACTAGAGAAACTTTTTCTAAATTATTTTTCAAACTATTTAAAAACCACATGTGAATTTTTAAGAGAAGAAATAAAAGAGATAGAGTTGCCAATTCAAACATTTATATTTAGTTACAAAACAGTTTGCATAATGTAATAAATCCTGAGAAAAGAAAAGGCAGTATCTTAAGATATGTCTTTCCTTCCTTAAAAATGTCACAAATATGATGAGGGCCACTTAAAGTAAAATGTAATTATATATTTCTCAATAATAACCATTTATTTTTTATTTATTCATATTCACAATAGTAATTTTCCCCACTGTTCTAAAAATGTATGTTTTCACCTTAATTTTTTCATGTTCTGTATTTATGTTGACGATTTTCTTTTTAGTGTTTTACTCAATCACCATATTTAGTATTCTCTTGAACCAGATATACTGAAACAGTTTAGGAGAAAATTTTATGATTTACATTTGATTAAATCACTTCACTAAATACTCTTTTTAGAAATTCCATTAACTAGGACCCTGTGCACAATTTGTTATTTTTTTAGAGATATTACTACATGTACAAAAAAAGTATACTTTTAGTAGCTGGGACCAAACTTCTTAAAGAGAGATATGTTGTTTAGGAAGGCAAGTATGATAAAATTTATAAAAATTTAGTAAAAAGTCAGATCCTAATGTCAATAATGAAGTCAAGGCCAATGCCCTTCTCTGTTAAGAGTTCTGATTTGTCCACTATTAGATTAGAGGGACAAATAGGAAGGGCAGGAAAAATAAAAGAGAAGAGAAATATTTGTTCCTCTCTTTGACATGGGATAAAGGAGTAATAAAAAACTTTTTTTAGCCCTATCCAGTTTAGCTCAATGGATAGAGCATCTGCCTGCAGACTGAAGGTCCTGAGTTCAATTCCTGTCAAGGGTACATGCCCCGGTTGTGGGCTTGATCCCCAGTAGGGGCATGTAGGAGGCAGCCCATCAATGATTCTCTCTCATCATTGATGTTTCAATCTTTCTCTTCCTTCTTCTCTCTGAAATCAATAAATATATTTAATAAAACAAAAACTTTTTTTATACATTCTCATGCCTAGAATTTTTCATTCTAACTGCAGTGGCTAATACCTCTATTACAATGTCTTGAGTGTTTCCATAATAGTTAGGCCCTTAGGACTAAGATATATATGTATGCAATATATATTTAAAGTAATTTTATATGTATATATCCTATATATCCTTTATAATGAAAGCATAATATGCAAATTGAGCAAATGGCAGAATGACTGGTCAGCAGGGGCCAGAGCCAGAGAGCAGGTGGCACCAGGTCAGCCAAGGTGCGTGCCAGAGGGCAGAGGGAAGGGATGGCGATCGGAGGGCGGTGGCAACCAGTGATGGTGGCGGGGCGGTTGGGAGGGGGGGCAAGGCCAGCCGCTCCCCAGCTGGTGCCGTCCTCTTATTGGCCCGCCCGGTTGCCTCCCGCAGTGGGAGGCCAGACTGTGACTTAGGCCCGCTCCCTATGGGAAGCAGGCCTAAGCTGTCAGTCGGACATTCCCGAGGGCTCCATAACTGTGAGAGGGTGCAGGCCAGGCTGAGGGAACCCCCTGTGTGCACGAATTTTAGTGCACCAGGCCTCTAGTCTTACCTAATAATAGGCAAACATGGTAATTGACCATACCTTCGCTACGCCTCCCATTGACTAATCAGCGAGATATGCAAATTAACTGCCAAAAAAGATGGCGGTTGGCAGCCACAGAGCTGGAACGAGCAGGAGACTTGCTTGCTCCAGTGATGGAGGAAGCCAAGGTTTCTCGCCTGCCACGGCCTGCTCTAAGCTACACTCAAAGCAACGAAGTTTCAATTATAGAAGCTAAATAAATCCCAGAAAAAAAAAAGAAAAAAAGGAGAGGCTGGGAGCTTCTGTTACTGGGGAGGCTTGGCCAGCCTGAAAATGGCCCTCAGCCCTTCACCCAGACTGGCCAGGCACCCCAGTGGGGACCCCTCACCCTAAAGGTGGTGTGGCCAGCCTGAAAACAGCCATCAGTCCCTCACCCAGGCTGGCCAGGCATCCCAGTGGCACCCCAATGGGGACCCCCACCCTGAAGGGCAAACCAGCCGGTCCCCACCCATGCACCAGGCCTCTATCCTATATAATAAAAGGGTAATATGCAAACTGACCCTAACAAAAGAATGACTGGGAATGACTGGTCACTATGACACACACTCAACACCAGGGGGAAGACACTCAATGCAGGAGCTGCCCCCTGGTGGTCAGTGCTCTCCCACAGGGGGAGCTCTGCTCAGCCACAAGCCAGGCTGAGGGCTGCCAGTACAGCGGTGGTGGTGGGAGCCTCTTCCGCCTCCTCAGCAGCACTAAGGATGTCAGACTGCAGCTTAGGCCTGCTCTCCACTGGCAAATGGACATCCCCCGAGGCTGCCGGGCTGCCAGACGAATGTCTGATTGCTAGCTTAGGCCCAATCTCCTAGGGAGTGGGCCTAAACCAGCAGGTGGTCATCCCCTGAGGTGTCCCAGACTGTGAGAGGGCACAGGCCGGGCTGAGGGACAACCCCCCCCCCCATGCACAAATTTCTGTGCACCGGGCCTCTAGTATATATATAAAATCATATTGAATAACAGTCTCCATTTCTATATTCTTGAGTGTTTTTATCATGAATGACTGTTGCCTATATTAAAGGATTTATCGGTCTTTATAAAGATAATCATATATTTTTATTCCTTTTATTCCTTTATTAACATGGCATATGATATTAGTGGATTTCTTAATATTGAAGCAACATTGCATCCCCAGGATAAATTCTACTCCCTCTCCTAAGGAAGTGGTGTTACTTAGTTATTTGTGAAAAATTGTATTCTCTGATTTTCTGCAATAATTTTCTGTATTTTACTTATTTTATTTATATTTGTGATATTGAGATATTTTATATGTTTTCTGTTCAGTTTTTTTTTTTTGCAGTTTTGACACATTCAGTCATCATTTTTCTTGAGAGTGTGATTTTACATAGAGATTTAATAGCTGTGATGTTATTTCCTATCATTGTTTTAGGTTAGTCAGAGTTTTTATAGTATAAATTTAAAGGCCAAATATACTTGTCTATTGTATTTATTTTGTCCATAAGCCCAACACATGCACTATAATACAAGATTCAGCGAGCACTAATTTTATAAAGTTTTCTATGTTTTTTTTAAATTGATTTAAGAGAGAGAGAAAGGGAGAGAGGAACATCATGTGAGAGAGTAGTTACCTCCCTTATGTGCCATGACCAGGAATAAAACCCACAACCTTTTAGTGTACAGGATGACACTCCAATCAATTGAGCCACCGGGCCAAGGTGGCACTAATTTTAATTTGTTTTTTCACTAATGTATCCCTGGTATCTAGATGAGCCAGCATTCAGCATGCTTATTGGCACTGTAGTAAGAATTGAGTGTTTTGGTCTATTTAATACACCTTTTTCTTTTGGGGACCCATCTCTCCCACTGGAAAAGTCTAATCCTACCTCATCACCTGCAGTTAAGTAGTCACACACATACACAAAAATCCCCAAACAAAACAATAAATAAATTCTCCATAAAGTAATATCTAGAGATATGAAAACGATGGTTTCTCTTTCTTTTGTATCACTGGTTGTGGGGAGGGAACACAGTCCTAGGACTTGTCAACAGCTATTCCCTGTACCTCATGAGAGAGCCTGTCCAGAGTAGAATGGAAAACAGGTAAGCCAAGATAAATAAAGTTGCCAAAAGAGAAGGGTCTATAGAAAGAGAACATTGGGTACCCTTGGACACAAAGTAACAGGCAGGTGTAAAGTCAGGTGAATCTAAGTCCTTTAGGTTTACTTTATTTTTTTTAATTTATTTTTTAATTGCATTTTACATTCGGTATTTTTTATTAGTTTCATGTGTATAGCATTGCAGTTAGACAATCATATACTTTATAAAATGATCCCCCCAATATTTCTGGGGAGAGCTGGAAGTTGATTCAATCACCAATGACCAGTGATTTAATTAATTATGTCTATGTAATGAAGCCTCCATAAAAATCCTAAGGATGGGGTTTGGAGGGTTTATGAGTGATTGAACACATGGAGATTTGGGGAGACAGCATAGAAGCTCCACTCCCTTTCTCTATACCTTGCCCTATACATCTCTTCAATGTGGCTGTTTCTGAGTTATTTCATAACAAGCTGGTAATCTAATAAGAGAAATGTTTTTTTCTGAGTTCTGTGCATCACACTAGCAAATAATTAAATCCAAGGAGGGGATCACTGGGATCTGAAATCTATAACCATCTGGGAAGAAGCACAGGTGACAAGCTGACCTTGCAACTGGCATCTGAAGTCTGGGGAGGGGCAGCCTTGTGGGACCAAACCCTTACTTGTGGAAGCTGAATCAGGGTAGATAGTGTCACGATTGGGTTGAATTATAGAGTGCACAGCTGGTGTCTAAGAATTGCCTGGTAGTGTTGTGAAATCCCCCATACCCACATTTTTATTGGGTGCAGATCGCAAAATACGTAGCAATAATCTGTGAACAGGAAAATAGTTAAATGATCATGGGCAAAACAAATTTTACCCTAATGAAACAAAATTATTTGAAAAATAATTAATACCATCATAATCAAGTAGGATTTTTTTTTTGTCCCAGTAATCATGTAGTACAGAAAATACTCCAACTATTTATGTTGAATTTGGACAAAAATGTCAAGGTCATATAAAAAATGAATAATACTAATGTAAGTTAAAATATAAATCTCTTTAGGGGAAAATAGAGAAGCGCTTGTACCCTGACTACTGCTTAACACATTAACAATTGAGAAGCTGCTAGAAAATAAAATGTAAATGGGTCTTTATTAAATAAAGTATTACAAAGATTCATCTGATTTTAAGATTTTTTTCAGTGTTTTTAAAGTAAAGTGGAAAATTCTTCAGAAATTAATTTTAGGATATTTCACATATCCTGGAGTTATGTCATTTTTTGACTTTTTTGACTTGAAAACGTGAATGAAGTAATACACAAAGTATGTTGAGTGAATTCTGCCAGACTGTTGATATGAGACCAACTCTAAAGTGTTATGATTGAATCACTCATCTGCCTCCAAGAGAGCAGTGTAATGATATAAGGGAAATGAAGACACGGTCTGGCCAAGGAAAAATACTGGACAACTTGCCCATGTTGTGAGATGATTTTCTGTGCATCTTCTACATTTCTGTATGTCATGGGAGTAGGTCTCTGACTATCTTTGCTATGAACTGTCCTTTCAAATATGTTTGTATAGCTAACAGTCTTAGAAGAGAGAAATAGTATCTCCCTTTAGAGAAAAGGACAGATTCATTTGCTGTTCAGAATAATAAAGATTGTGTCAGTCTCCAGGTCAAAGGTTAGGCTTCCTTGCTACTTGTTGACTGTGATAGAATATTCAGCTCATGCTCAGGGTTCCTCTCCTATAATGCACCCAGACATTATAGGAGGTATGTGTAGGCATAACCTTTTCTTCACGTTATCTTATGGAAATTGGAGCTTCAGGAACTGGTACAAATATTAACACACTTTACTGTTATTGGTTAGTTGTAAAATCCTTTGCTGTTACTCAGATGTCTTGTGTACTTTGTTAGTACCCATAAAACTGTAGAAGGCTAATTTCAAAGTGCTTGAAAGACAAAGCTGCCTTTAATTGAAAAATTTGGTGGCACTAAGGAAAAGTAACCAAAGAAAAAGACAGAAATAGTGATGATTGTACTGCATTTCTGAGATCAGTCCACCTTATAACTGTGAAATTACATCACAAGGGGAATATTTGGGTGAATTATAGATGAAACCCACCCTCATAGGCAGGCAGAAAATGAAACCAAGGTAACTTTTCAGCAATTCTTGATGACAGTGACTGGCAAGAGTTTTAAAGTGTGTATATTTTCAATATCATATCTAGAAAAAGAAAAAAAAAACAAAGGTCTGTTAGTCTGCATTCTCTACAAAAAATTTGACTCCCTCAATAAAATTTATGTTGCATGCTCCTGATCAGTTTAGGCTTCTATAACACACTGCTTTAGGCTGAGTGGCTTATGAACAACAGAAATTTATTTCTCTTAGTTCTGGAGGCCTGAGGTCAGGTTGCCAGTGTGGTCGAGTTCTGGTGAGGAACCTCTAGGTTGCAGACTGTCAATTTCTTCTGTACTCCAGGACCCTACCTATTAATACCATCACATTGGGGATTAGATTTCAAGGTATAAATTTTGGAAGGATACCAACATTCAGTTTATAACATGTGCCCACTTTTGCAATAATTTTCTGTCCTACTCAAAAGAATAAAACCACAATAACAAATCAGCGAAGTGCCCAAAAAGAAATTTGAATTTAGTAGGAAGAAGGAAAAGATAGATGTTGAAAAGCAAATAATCTAAGGACTATTGTAATGGTAATAGAAATTCAAGGTGAGGCAATTATTCTTTCTGATGTTACTGACTGTGTGCAGGGTCTCTTATAAACTGCATGGCTCAAATTGTGCAATTGAGAGAGACTGATGAAATGCTTTACCTAAAGAGTCATAGAAAAGTAATGTATGAACTACATGCAGAGCTTCTATTATAGGTCCCCCTACCACTTATGAAATATTTCCCAACAAAGATGAGATCCTGAACAAACACATTAGACACAGAGTAGGAGAAGAATATAAGGAGAAGGAGAAGAGAATCTGGGCAAAGGGTCCAGAATCAAAATCTGAGTGAAGGGAAGAGTGGCATATCCAAAGGGGGTAGAGACGATAGGGTATGATTATCTGTAAAAAACTTAAAAATAAACTCAATCTGAGTACAATTTACTATTTTTCATGAGCACTGTGTGCTGTGTCTTAGATGTTTCCCTTTGTTGACCCTCTGAAAGAAAAAAAAAATCTGAACTATTCCCAGATTTTCAGTCTCTTTTTACTTACCTTACTCAGTTAACCAATCTCTAGCCAATCAGAGTGTATGAATTTGTCCCTCAAAGAAGAAGAAACATGCATCCTTCTGGAAGCGCTCAGCCTGAGATGTGTTCCTCAGATGGGGACAAAGCTACCACAGCTTCTCCAGAATAATTTCAAATTCCAAAAACTAACACATTCTACTCTTCCAAAAAGTCAAAGAACGATTCGGGGAGCTTAAGAATATTGCTATAGCTGTTATGCCCAGATTTCAAGATCCCCATTAGACCATACCAGGGAGCCAGCCAGTCCGGTGCAAAAGCAAAGAGTCCTTTATTTCAAGCTAGCTCGAGCTCCCTGTCCACCACACTCACCGACACAATGGCAAGCCAAGTGGCCGAGAGAGAGAAGCCTGATGGGACCAGGAGTTTTATAGGGGGGTGGAGTAAGGGAGGGAGAGGGGACTGTGGGCCCCGCCGATTGGCCAGGCACGAGTCGATGTCTCATTACACAGGATGTGGTCATAGTGATGGCGTGCACTTCCCTTGATTATCATTGGTTAGTCCAGAGAAATCTTGGGTGTGGCTAGCCGAGCACATGGCACTGCCCAAAAATGGAGGACCCAGGGTAAGATAGCTTCTCCAGAATCATTTCAAATTCCAAAAACTAACGCATTCTACTCTTCCAAAAAGTCAAAGAACGATTCAAGGAGCTTAAGAATATTGCCATAGCCATCTCATTTCCACAGGCCATTGAATAAATACAATTTCACCAGCTATTGCAATTGTAATTGTTTCTTAGTAAAATTTAACATTATCTTGTGGAATAATGATAGGCTAGATTAGTAAGGGAAGCTATGAAAATATTTATTTCTTTTCAATTCATCACTTATTTCATCAGCATGAGAGGTGTCAAAGGTTTATCAACTTTAATTACTTGGGAGGATTCACTTACCATGAATTTGTGGCACTGGACTGTTCCATTTTCAAGGGGAAATTTCACTTAGTTATACCATTCTCTCCCTCCAAGAGTAAAATAAAGAGTCTTCCTATATTTTTAAATTTTATTTTGGAGTCATACTTTTCTCCAGATCTGCCCAGAGGGTCCCTCAGTTCATACAAGCGCATGTGTATTTAAATATCTTAATTTTTTTTATTTCTTTATTTGCCCCTCTTGGTTCCTGTTCCTCTTTCTGTATTGCACTATCCACAAAAATTTCCCAACACTATTTTAACCCTAAGGCACAATACAGCCTCCTGACCCGGAATCTCTTCGGTTTATGAAATCTGCCTACTGGATAATGTTTTTCCTTTTCCTTCATATGCCTCTGCTGGAAAATGACCCAACACATTCCTCAACTAAAATGTCATATATATTACAACCCTGTGCTCTTAGGGGCTCTGTAAGAACCCAGCATGTACTCTAACGTGTGGAACTACCAAAAATATGCTTTTTGATGCTTATAAATTTTTCATGCTTTTAGTACTGGCAGCAGAAGCAATCTCTTTCTTATATATACTCTACTGTAGCATTGGGACATGACTATGTGTTTGTGTGATTTTTTTTTCTCTCTCTCCCTTTTGCTTTTAGAATCTAGCCGAGTCTGTAACAATTGTAAGGTTGGCCCCATTGTTTCTCTTCTCTGCTTCTCAGTCATATTTTTTAATTGTTTTTCTTTGTTAAGGGAGTTTTTCCTCCGCTCACATTACACCTATTTTAAGGACTCACTAACATTTGTTTTCCTAGGCTCTTACCAAAGTGTTAAATTAGCAAATAAATTTGAAAGTCCTTCAACTAATAAGTTGAAAAATTCCACCCGTGTTCTGCTTCATAATGTATGTAATTCTTCTCAGTATTTAATCTATTTTGGATCTGCCTGACTTTTAATTTCTACTATTTTTATTTACTTTGTTTTAAAGTCTTTATTTATACATTTACTAGCGTGTTTTCTCATAGCACGTACCAGGCTTGCTTCTCCGTCTGTAATAAATTAGTTTGCTATCAGGAGAGTTATGTATATGGGGGATCCATGCCTGAATAGATTCCTTGCTCACAGTGCCTATGGCAGCTTGAGTCAGAGGCATGTACAGGAGGGAGTTTTATCTCTGATTGTTAGATGACCAATCCCAGGTGGCTACTGCCATTCACTCCTCTTGCTTCTCAGGAGGGATTTTATTTCACAACAAAGGGAGGAAGCCCTTTCCTTTCTTAGCATCGATTCTCCTTACTCCCGCCTTCATCCACTCCAAAAGGGACAGCGATGCTACACTGCAAGTAATTCTTCAGATTTGTTCGGCACTGCTAATAAACATTTCTGTGCATTTTTTAATGTCCAAGAATAAATTATTATTTATTTTTTAAGATTTCTCTGGATTAACCTAATCACAGATAAATTACCCAGCTCATTTACACTAAAACCACTTTGTCATCTGCTTGCTACAATCAGACCCTTGAATGCTGGTTTATTTGTGAGTGGTCACATATAAGTAAAAGTACCATTAAATACGACATTGTTAAAATTTTCTCACTGGGCTTCATGTTTACAGTGTGATTTTTTTTTTCTGTTTCGTACACAGGCTTTGGAGCTTTTTTGCTTTTGAAATCCTCTCAATTCTTTCCTTTTCCCTAAAGCAACTCAGTTTTATGAAGACATTCATTAGTAATCAAGGTACGAATATATACATATATATTCCCTATCCTAGATCATCCCATTTTTCAATTATCTGGGAAAGAGCCTTGGTCATCCAGATTCCACTGACAAGATGTATCCCTAGTATCCCAGTATTTGGCTCCTCAATTATTAGCAGAGTTTGATGCAGTAATAAATCAATCTGTTTCCGAGCTAGAAATGTTGAATCAACTCAACTTTTGTTGGTATGTGTTTGTCATCTGATGCTTTGGGGAGTTTTGTATATATATCCACCATTCCCCCTGCCCTCTTGTCCTACCCCAGGCCTTCACCACACTATTGTCTATGTCCATGGCCTATGCATAAAGGGTATTATGCTAAGTGAAATATACCAGTCAGAGAAAGACAAATATCACATTATTTCACTTACATGTGCAATCTAAGGAACAAAATAAACTGACAAACAAAATAGGTCCAGAAGCATAGATGCCTCGAACAGAATAACAGAGCTCAATGAGGAGGCTGGTGGAGGGGATGGGAAGAGATTAACCTATGAACATATAGACATATATTTATAACTCGTGGACGCAAACAATAGTGTGGGGAAGGGTTGGGGAAGGGTGGGGGTTGGATGGAGCTAAAGGAGAGGGAACGGGGGACATTGCAGTTTAAAATATTTAGAAAAAATTCTCATATGCATAAAAGCTTTCTAATTCATTTCATGTTTCAAAATTATCTTTCACATATGACTATTACTTTTGTTTAGTGTTAGATAAGAGCCTAAAATTTTTAACTCTTTAATATTATTGTCATAAATAATCCTATTTTAAGTTCTTAAATATTTTAGAAGAAATGTCTTCAATTATGAGAATAGCTTAGTTATGCTTTTGACAGTTTTAAAATCAGTCATAAAATTAATTCTTAAATATTAAATATCAAAGAAAAAGCACTAGGAAAATATTGAAAATTAAAATGTTTATTGAAGAACTTAACATTTAGCTATAGCCATTTTTTAAAATGTATGTCTTTTTTTCTTTCCAGTTCTACATTCTAAATTGTATTTTAAAGTCACCCTAAGCAGTTAATCACTTCTCAGAACACTTTTAAAGATACATGGAGAACAAATATCCTCTAGAGAACATAGTTAATGTTTTACTACATCGAAATGGGTACAAATAAATTATTAGCTTTATTTAAACTGGGTGTGGAAAAATGTGAGGAGTTTATTAACTGATATCAGTATACCAATGGAGAAATAAAAGTTAGATTTGGAAAAGGTAGTTAGTTAAAGAACGGAAGCTGCTCTATGTAGAAATGTAATTATAAAGCTATATTACTTCATAGTATATTGGGAATTGTGAGCAAAAACAAAAAAAATCTTATGTGTATATTTACATTTAAAACTAAGAATGGCATTTTAATGGAGATAATCAAATATCTGTTAATGTAAACAGATTATCGTGTTTTATGTTTCATATGTACTTTCTAAAGATTACATGGATAAGTGCATATTCATTTGCACATACAAGATTAGGTAGAAAGCTGCATGTTTATGATTATAGGAATGATTCAAAATACATGTAAATGAAAGAAATGCTTCTAAGGGAAAAATATCAAAGCAAACCAAAATTACTTAATTTCTATACTTATCTCTATTCCCAACTTATTTCTGTGGATTTTCCTTGAATTTAAAAAGCTTTTTGCTTTGGTCCTAACTTAGGATCATATATCTCCACCTATGGCTGCCAGTGTACCATTTTTATACCAAGAACACAGGTTATGTTTTGTCTTGCTGATTAAATGACACACAATCCATATATCCAGTTTTGGTCTCTCTGATGTATTTAGTCTTAGGATCTTGTCTTATAAACTACTTTGATGCCAAGGCCCAGCATTCCCAATGCCTACCCATTTCCTAGGTATGACCCTTGAAATAAACAGATTTTAATTCACCTTAATAAGGTCTTCATACTAATAAAGAAAAATAAAATAAGTGTTTAAAACAATATATGTGAAAAATTATTTGGGGGCCATGATAATGTAATTAAAAATTAAATATAGAAAAGTTAAATAGAGCATTTGTCCAGTGTTTGGAGTTGGTTACATTACTGATGTTGATCCTTCACTGGTTGGGTGATGGAGCAAATCATATAACATCTCTAAGTCTCATTTCTAATATCTCTAATGATCTTAAGATAATCCATGTAAAGGGCTCAGCTCACAGCCTATCACATACTTTTCCACAAATAAGTAGCGTTTAAAAATATTAACAATATTTCCACAATATTAAAATATTTCCACAAATTAATAGTGTTTAAAAACTGAACCAATAAGATACATATGATGCACTTATTTTTACTTCTCTTTACTTTTTTTCACTTATAGTTAACATACAATATTATCCCAGTGATTAGTTAGACATTGTATAACTTACTAAGTGATCACCCCAATAAATCTAGTATCCATCTGACACCATACATATTTATTAGAATATGACTGACTATGTTTCCTATGCTGTAATTTACATACCAATGACTATTCTGAAACTAACAATTGGTAGTTCTTATTCCCTTCATCTATTTCACCCATTTCCCCACCTCCCCTTCCCTCTTAAAAAAAGACCCTTTAACATTTCTTGTAATAATAATTTGGTGGTGATGAATTCTTTTAGCTTTTTCTTCTATAGGAAATCTTTATCAGTCTTTCAATCCTGAATGATAGCTTTGCTAAATAAAGTAAGCTTGGTTGTAGGCCCTTGTTTTTCATCACTTTGATTATTTCTTGCCACCCCCTTCTGGCCTTCAAAGTTTCTGCTGAGATATTGGCTGACAGTCATATGGAAGCACCCTTGTAGGTAACTAACTGCTTTTCTCTTGATACTTTTAAGATTCTCTTTGTCTTTAACCTTTGACATTTTAATTATGATGTGTCTTAAAGTGGGCTTCTTTGGGTTCAAATTGTTTGAGACTCTGAGCTTCCTGCACTTGTATGTCTATTTCCTTCACTAGGGAAGTTTCCCATCATTATTTGCTCACATAGTTTTCAATTCCTTGCTTTCTCTCCTCCCCTTCTGACACCCCCATGATGCAAATGTTGGTACTTTTGAGTTGTCCCAGAGGCTCCTTATACTATCCTCATATTTTGATTCAGGCCAAGGTCAGTCATTACCGGTGTCCTGCTGGGAGCCACCCAGCATGAGCTACAAAGTGATATACAAATGGATACTGTTTGTGCTGGGCTTGGAGTTAGCAAGGCTGACTGCCTCTAGTTCTGGGCCTGGGGCTTCTTAGTGAGAGGTATGTGGCACACAGAGGGCAGATGCTACTTGTTCGAGGAATTTTAGGAAAATCAGAAGCATGAGGCAAGGTAGGAAAGGTCATTGTAAATGGCTTGGGTTGGGCCCCCAAGTTAGGTGGGGCTCTGTAGGAGGAAGGCCCAAAAACAGAGTAATGGACTCTGCCAGCACTTCTGTCTGGGAGAAAGCTACCCTCCAACTCTCACCTGATGCCAGACAGCTCAGTTTCTCCCCATACGTACCTGGTGTCCATGCTGGAACTCAGAGTGAGTGAGTCTGAGTAAGTCTGTGCACAGGCCATTTCAGAGGAATACCTGGGGCTCTGGCCACCCTCCATCTCACTCAGCCACAATCTGACCTGTTTTTACAACCAAAAGTTATGGGGACTTCTCTTCCTGCCTCTGGAATCCTTGACTAAGAGGCCTGGTGTGTGGCAGGGACCCCACATTCCTTAGGTAATACCTCTATAGCCA
Source organism: Myotis lucifugus (assembly GCF_000147115.1). NCBI lineage: Eukaryota > Metazoa > Chordata > Mammalia > Chiroptera > Vespertilionidae > Myotis > Myotis lucifugus. Next base: position 4,594,382 of record NW_005871122.1, on the reverse strand, counting down.
AGATATGCCGCCTGGATTTTAACCACCACATGTGTGTGTGGGACCAGCCCATTTTGCATCTCCACCCCTTCTACCAGTCTCAATGTGGCTTCTTCTTTATATCATTAGTGGTAGAACTTTTGTTCTGCTAGATTTCAGGAGGTTCTCCATGATGGTTGTTCTGTAGTTTAGCTGTAATTTTGATGTGGTTGTAGGAGGATTCACGTATGGAATTTACTTATACTGTCATCTTGACCAGGACATCTAATTCATCTTTTATATAATTCATAAGATACCACATAAACATTAACAAAGCTATAAATAAAAATAGCAAGTCAAATAAACTTAAAAGTAAAAGAAATGCCATAACTTAAGTATTTGTTATCTTACAATATTTTGAATCAAACCAGAAGTCAAATTAAAGGAATGAATAAGAAAAAAAGAAAGAAAGAAAGAAGGAAGGGAGGGAAGAAGGAACAAAGGAAGGGAGGAAGGGAGGGAGGGAGGGAGGGAGGGAGGAAGGAAGGAAGGCTCTGATATATTTTATTAAGGATACATTTGTCCATCCTATCTAATAATAGACAAAGATTGAAATTAACCATACCTCTGCTACGCTTCCCATTGGTTAATCAGTGAGATATGCAAACTAACCACCAACCAAGATGGCGGCCAGCAGCCAGGCAACTGAAGCGAGCAGGAGGCTTCCTTGCTCCAGTGATGGAGGAAGCCAAGCTTCCTCCCTGCTGCAGCCGGGCTCTGAGCTCCACTCTAAGCAATAAAGTTGCAATTATAGAAGCTAAACAAACCCCAGATACCTGCTTTCAGCAGGCCGTGGCCTCCAAGCTGGAGAGGCAACAAAGTTTCAATTATAGAAGGTAAAGAAACCCCAGAATAAAAAAAAGAAAAAGAAAAAAAGGAGAGGCTGGGAGCTTCAATCGCCTGCGGGCTTGGCCAGCCTGAAAACCCTCAGCCCCTCATCCAGACTGGCCAGGCACCCCAGTGGGGACCCCCACCCTAAATGGGGTGCAGGCAGCATGAAAACAGCCATTAGCCCCTCACCCAGGCTGGCCAGGCACCCTAGTGGGGTCCCCCACCCTAAAGGGGGTACAGGCAGCCTGAAAACAGCCATCAGCCCCTCATCCAGGCTGGCCAGGCACCCTAGTGGGGTCCCCCACCCTAAAGGGGGTACAGGCAGCCTGAAAACAGCCATCAGCCCCTTATCCAGGCTGGCCAGGCACCCCAGTGGGGACCCCCATCCTGAAGGGGGTGTGACTAGCTGCAAACAGCCATCAGCCCCTCACTCAGGCTGGCCAGGCACCCAAGCGATACCCCCACCCTGATCCGGGACACCCTTCAGGGCAAACCAGCTGGCCCCCACCCATACACCAGGCCTCAGTGAGCTCCCACATGGGGGAGCTCTGCTCAGCCACAAGCCAGGCTGATGGCTGCCAGCACAGCGGTGGTGGTGGGAGCCTCTCCTGCCTCCTCAGCAGCACTAAGGATGTCTGACTGCAGCTTAGGTCTGCTCCCCGCTGGCAAGTGGACATCCCCCGAGGGCTGCTGGGCTGTCAGAGGGATGTCTGATTGCCAGCTTAGGCCCAATCCCCCGGGGAGCAGGCCTAAGCCAGCAGGTGGTCATCCCCTGAGGGGTCCCAGACTGCGAGAGGGCACAGGCCGGGCTGAGGGACGCCCCCCTCCAAGTGCACAAATTTTTGTGTACCGGGCCTCTAGTATTTAGATAATAGTCATGACCATGTGCCGCTTTATATAATACACGTGAAAATAACATTTCATGATGCCAATCACTCAAATCTTTGGCTCAGAGAAAATAAAACTGTTTAAATTGGCAGATTTAATTCATCAGTAACGAAATACTTGCCTACTTAATTTGGTTCATTATACTCTCTATGGGCAGGCTTTATTTACATTGAAAGCAGCAAAAAAAAATATATATAAACTAACAGAGCTCAAAAAAAAATGCATGACCCTTATTTTATATTATTGTCTTTAAGCCAGAGAATAAAATATCGTCTACATTATCTCTTTCTATCACTAAGGTGGGGAGTGGGGAGCAGAGCATAGGGATATAAACTTCTCTAAGGAGATAATTATGACAGTTCATGAGCAATTGACTTCAGTCTTGTAGTGTAATATCTCTAATCATATTATTTTAGCTTTGTATAACACTCTTAAATTATCCATTATTAATTAAAATAAAAATGACATAATAAAACCAGTTGTTATTCACAGATCATTGTGAAATAGGATATATAAAAATATTTTCTTGCCTTTTTAACTGAAAATTTAGTCCTAGTAATAAAATGTCATAATCCTATCATTTTACTTTTAGTTTCTTGACCACAAATAACAGTATACTAAATATTATAAAATATATAAAATATATATACAGTTCTACCCAGTAACTTGATTGTGCATTATTTGAATTTGTAAATTATTTGGTGATTCAAGACATACAAATCTATGCAATTTTATATATATATTATATACTATCTATATATATAAAAGCCTAATATGCAAATTGTCCCCTCAGGAGTTCGACAGGGAGACTGGGAGTTTGATCGCTAGCTATGAGGTGCGTTGACCACCAGGGGGCGGCATTGAATGAAAGAAGGCCCTAGTGCAGTGATGGCGAACCTTTTGAGCTCCGTGTGTCAAAATTTTGAAAAACCCTAACTTAACTCTGGTGCCGTGTCACATATAGAAATATTCATAATTTTTTTTTGATATTTGCAACCATAGTAAAAAAAGATTTATATTTTTGGTATTTATTTTATATATTTAAATGCCATTTAACAAAAAAAAATTAACCAAAAAATATGTATAAAATGAACAAAAACAGAAAAACAATGTACATTTAGGAAAAATAATAATAAAAATAATGATAATCAAATGGTACGAAAACTAGAAATTAGTGACTTTTTTGGTGCTGAAGTTTGTCTGCTAATTCTTTGATTGCAGGTTCATATTTGGTGCACTTCAAGGCCAAGCAATTGCCACTTACTTCATCTGTTAGTCGGTTTCTTTTGTTCGTTTTAATATTATTTAATGCTAAGAACAAAGTCTCACAAAAATATGTTAATGAAAAAATTCTTAGCAAAGCCATCGCTAGATTTTTTATGTCGCTAAAAGAGTCAGGTACTCTGTTCCAAGCATTCAAAATTTCTTGTTTATAGTTTCACTCTTCTTCATTATTCAAACGATTTTGTTCCAGATTTTCAAGTTTCGACCTTAAGTCGACAAACACATGAGTCCAAATGCTACCTTGAAAATCTGCAAGTTGAATCTCTAAATCGTCAATTTGCATCCATTGGAAATTATTTAATTCCAAAGTACTGTAAACAACTACATCCGGATACTTAATTATTTTAATGGTCTGTTCTAGGCTTCTAAATTGGTCAAATCTTTCGCTGAACTGTTCAAATAACGAGTTTACTATATTCTGGTACATAAGTATGGACTCCCTTACACTCATTGTAGTGGTCTTCTCGAAATACCATTTTATCCGAGGAAAATACTTATAAGTTTTATTTTCAATATCTCCCTTGAAAATTTTAAGTTTACTTTCAAAAGATTTGATGTATCCAAACATAACGTCAATACTTTTGCCAAAACCTTGTAATTTTAAGTTCAGTTCATTCATATGAACAGAGAGATCTGTAAAAAACATCAAATTGCTGACCCACTTATGATCATTGATCTGAGGAAAGTTTGCCAGATCCTTATTCTCAATAAATAACCGTAATTTCTTCAAAGCACTCCACAAATTGCTCAAGTACTTTACCTCGACTCAGCCATCTCACATTATTGAACATTAGTAGTCCATTGTAGGTTGAATCAACTTCCTGTAAAAGTGCAGAAAATTTTCACTTTTGAAGGAGTCGAGAAGCTATAAAATTCACAATTTTTGTTACAACTGACATTAAATCATTCAATTCTGAGAATCTCGATTTGTCACACAACACCTCCTGATGGATAATGCAATGAAAAGGTACAAGTGGATGTCTAATAGCTTCCATAAACAATTTCAAGAATCCCACATTTTTTCCCACCACATTTGGTGCCCCATCTGTAGTGACTGACACAATTTTAGAGATATCAATGTTTAGGTCACTGAATGTTTTTATAACAACCTTACATATTTTGTTTCCTGATGTACTTATTGGAACTGATTCTAACTTTATCAACTCTTCTCTCCTTGTGAGACCATAAGAATATCTAGCAATAATGGCCAACCGAGCATTTGATGTGACATCAGTAGTTTCATCAAGAGAAATTGAAAAATATTTACAACTATTTAAGTCTTTTTTTAATTGATGTTGTACGTTTTTGTTAAGATCTATTTTTCTGTCTTTGATAGTATTTCTACTGAGTGGTAACTCAGAAATTCTTTTAATAATATCTTCTTTATTTTTCATATCGTGAAATAGAGCTGGTGCACATCTTAGAAATGTTTCCTTAATAAATTCTCCGTCACTGAGGGCTTTTCCATGCTGATCTATGGAGTGAGAAATACAGTAACTTGCTGATGTTAAATTTGTAGAGCGTCTTACAAATTTAATGATGGAATTTGATTGACTTTTATAGAGGTGTAGCTGCCTAGAAATGTATTCCTTCCTTTCATCGATACTTCTTTCAAGAGCTGACAATGATTAGTTTCAAAATGTCTCTTTACATTCCACGTTCTGCTTACTACCATTTCAATACACAGTATGCACAAGGATCTGTTGTTTCTGTCGATAATCCCGTACATCTTGGTCCATATGTCTTGAAAGGGTCGGCTAATGCTACTTCCACTTCCTTTATCATTCAATCTTGCTTTTTTATTTTTTTGATTCTCCATCACAAGGCTGCAAAAATAAATAAATATAAATCACGGCGTTTTTTATAAAAGGTTGATAGATTTCTTACCTATTAATTTTTTGCAGTGTTGTTGCACTGACTCCTGGTGCAAAACAATTCAAAGATAGTATGTATAACCAACAAATATATGGTCCTGTAATCAATTATCCCACACACAGAATGTCTCATCGAGCACTATGGGACTGTATATCTTTTTCTTCTAACCCTCCCATTCCTGTCTCCTAACGAACATGGCAATCAAGTGCATCAGTTTGCTGAATGCACCCGAACACACTGGAAGCTTACCCAAGGCACATGTTGACAACAATGAGGCCGTTTCCAGAATTGGGCATTTTGTCACTTGAGTAAAAATAAAATGTCATGAGTAAAGATTAATCTCTTTATAGTGCAATTCTTAACCTTTTTATATTAATGTCAATATTGGAACAATGTATCTTGGATGTTTTCACTATGTATCTTTGCTACGCAACAGCGATGTACATGTTTACATCCAGTTTTAGAATTGCATTACCCGTGCACCTGGCCTCAAGTTTTAATATAAAATTATATAAATAACATTTTCTGTATTAAGTTACAATTCTTTGCTAATCAAGAATCTCAATTTGTTTCAAAATATACTAATTCACTATTTCAGTAAATTTACAAGCTAAATACATTTTTCAGGAAAAATGTCTATAAACAATTAAGAAAATATGTATAGTATTGGGAACATCTTCCATACAACAGATGTGTGCCCTACAAATAACATGTGCTTTTTTAGATTTGGAATATAATTAATTGAATTTAAAAGCAGCTATTATCCTATATAATAAAGAGGTAATATGCAAATTGACCATCACACCCTCACAAGATGGCTGCCTATGACCAGACCAGCAGGGGTTTAGTGAAGGATGACCAAACAACTGAACAAGCAGGCTGCATGGGGTGACCAGGTCAGCAGGGGGGTTAGTGTAGGATGAACACATGACTGTACAGCAGGCTGTGTGGGGCGACCAGGCTGGTAGGGAGGCCATGAGGGGCAACCAGGCCAGCAGGGGTGGCAGTTGGGGGTTACCAGGACGGCAGGGATGGGGCAGTTGGGAGTGACCTGGCCGGCAGTGGGGGGAAGTTAGTGGTGATCAGGCCGGCATGCAGAGGCAGTGAGGGGTGATCAAGCTGGTGGGGGCATGGGGGGTATTTAGAGGTGACCAGGCAGGCAGGCAGGTGGGTAATTAGGAGCCAGTGGTCCAGGATTGTGAGAAGGATGTCCAACTGCCGGTTTAGGCCCGATTCCCTACAAATAACATGTGCTTTCTTTAGATTTAGAGTATAATTAATTGAATTTAAAAGCAGCTATTATCCTATAGAATAAAGAGGTAATATGCAAATTGACCATCACACCCCCACAAGATGGCTGCCTATGACCAGGCCAGCAGAGGGTTAGTGAGAGACGACCAAACAACTGAACGGGTTCGGGCCTAAACAGGCAGTTGGACATCCCCTGAGGGGGTCCCGGATTGGAGAAAGTGCAGGATGGGCTTTGGGTTCCACCCCCCATGCATGAGTTTCATGAACCAGGCCTCTAGTATGTACATAATTGTTAAATATCATGAAGCATTGGGTTAAAGTTTGTGACGAATGATAAGAAATCCTCTCACCCTTCATGCATTGAAATCTGAAACCAATCATGGTTGATCACTTCAGGGCCTTTTAAGTCTTTTTTGCAAATATGCTCCAAGTCCTTATGTGAGGGCTTCTATACTTCTTCCTATCTTTTCTGTCCCTTAATTAACCCTTTCTTTTCTCGAACCAAGTAAAATGTTCAGATAGAGAAAATGACTCTCCAATGTCAAAATTAACTTGGATTTTTGTTTATTTGTTTATTTTGTTCAACAGTCCAGTAGAGAAAAAAATTATTATACCTCAGAGAAAATTGCCTAATAAATTGTGATGAGCAAAGTTCAATCTTGTTTTATAAACAGAAGTTTCCACAACTTTACTTGTGAAAACTCCAGAAAGAAAATAATCAGGTTTAAGCAAATTTATCTTCTACTTGATAGTTTGAATTTAGGGACAAACAGTAAAGTTAATTGTCACTGAAGATAGTTGTATAACTTTTCCTATCAAAAATTTTTTTTGCCTGTGACAGTTTTACCTTATTTAAATACATATTTTGCATATTTTAATGTTATTATTTATTATTTTTCATCAATTTATTTTGTTACACAGTATTTTTACTGTTATTTGAATATGGATATCTTTGCTACTCATAGATTAATTATGCTAAAATATTCCAATAAAATAAGAAATGTTATTTGCATTTCTTTTATGATTAGCTAGAGGTTTGGTGCCCGAATTGGTGCACCAGTGGGGTCCCTCGGCCTGGCCTGGGGGATAGGGCCAAAACCGGCTCTCCAACATCCACTGAGCGGTCCTGGATTGGGAGAGGGCACAGGCCATTCCAAGGGACCCCACCGATGCATGATCAGGGCCAGGGAGGGACATGGGAGGTTGACCAGCTGAGGAGGGACCACAGGAGGGCTTCAGGGAGTGTCTGGCCTGTCTCTCTCAGTCCCGATCTGCTGGACCCCAGCAGTAAGTAACTTACCGATTGGAGCATCTGCCCCCTGGTGGTCAGTGTGCATCATAATGACTGACCAACCAGTTGACTGTCTGCCCCCTGGTGGTCAGTGCATGTCATAGCGAGCAGTAGTGGGACCTTAGCATGTCATTATCATATTACAATTTGATTGGTTGAACAGACAACCGAACAACCGAACACTTAGCATATTAGGCTTTTATTATATAGGACTAGAGGCCTGGTGCACGAAATTTGTGCACTTGGGAGGGGAGTCCCTCAGTCCACCTACACCCTCTCACAGTCTGGGAACCCTCAGGGGAGCGGGCCTAAACCGTCAGTTGGACATCCTTAGTGCTGCTGGCTCAGGGCTTCTGGCTGAGCAGCATTCCCCCTGTGGGAGCGCAATGACCACCAGGGGGGCAGCTCCTAAATTGAGTGTCTGCCCCCTGGTGTCAGTGTGCATCATAACAACTGGTTATTCTGCTCTTCGGTAGATTTGCATATTAGTCTTTTATTATATAGGATCTTTTATTTCCAGAAGTTCCACTTTGAGATATATATATAATTTCAGAGAGAAAGGGAAAGGAAAAGAGAGATAGAAGCAGCAATGATGAGAGAGAATCATTGATTGGCTGCCTCCTGAATGCCCCCCACTGGGGATCAAGCCAGCAACCCAGACATATGCCTTTGACTGGAATCAAAACAAGGACCTTTCAATCCATGGGCCGACGCTCTATCCACTGAACCAAACCAGTAGGGCACACTTTGTTCTTTTCTATGTCTTCTATTTATCTCCTTATTATTTTAATGCTTTCCTTTAAGTTCCTCAACATATTTATAATCTGCACTAATAAAAAAGAAACATGCAAATTGGTGTCACTCTGCTACACCCACAAGCCATGCTCACCAGCCAATCAGGAGCGAGTATGCAAATTAACCCGAGCAAGATGGTGGAGGCCATGGAGCTGGAGCGAGCAGGATGCTTCGGTTGCCCCCTGCAATTGAGGAAGCCAAGCTTCCTGCCCACCCTGGCCAGCCCTGGCCTCTGGTCAAGGCTACAAAGTTTCAATTATAGAAGATAAATAAATCCCAGATACCTGCTTCCCTCCACTCAAGGAGGCACTAAAAAAAAGAAAAAAAGGAGGGGATGGCAGCTTGGGTCACCGGGAGCCATGGCAAGCCTGCAAACAGCCATCAGCCCCTCACCCAGGATGGCCAGGCACCCCAGCGGGGACCCCCACCCTGAAGGGGGTGTGGCCAGCTTGAAAACAGCCCTCAGCCCCTCACCCAGGCTGGCCACACACCCCCAGTGGGGACCCTCATCCCATGGGGCATGGCCAGCCTGCAAACCACCACAGGCCCCTTGCCCAGGCTGCTTCACGCCCCAAGGGAACCCCCACCCTGATCCAGGACACCCTTTAGGGCAAACCAGACAGCCCCCACCCATGCACCAGGCCTCTATCTTATATAATAAAAGGGTAATATGCAAATTGACCCTAACAGCATGTTTCATAGACTTTGTCCAGTTCTTTCTTTCTTTACAATGAAAAAAGGCACCTGGGACCAGAGTTTCCCTCACAGCCCCGGCTTTATCCAGAAAGACATCCAGTCTAATTAGCATATTATGCTTTTATTATTAAACAACTTTTTACATACCTAGTAGCCTTTTGCATATTTTCTTTGGAAAAATGTTTTCCAGGTCTTTTTTCCATTGGGTTATTTGTTTCTTTGCTACTGGGTTGTATGAGTTCTTTGTATATATTCGATATTAAATTCTCATGGATGTGTGCTTTGCAAATACGTGCTACCATTCCATAGGTTGCCTTTTCATTTTTTGATGATTAACTTTGCTGTGCAGAAGCTTTTTAGTTTGAGGTAATTAAACTTGTTTATTTTTTGCTTTTTGTTGCCTTTGATTTTAGTATCAAATTTAAAAAATCAAACATTGACAAGATTAGTGTCAAGGAACTTAACTCTTATGTTTTCTTCCCCATTTTATATTCTTGTCTATACACAAGAGTTTATTTCTGGGTGCTCTATTCTATTCCATTGATTTTTTGTCTGATTTTATGTCAATGTCATTTTTTGATGACATAGCTTTGAGATATAACCTCACACCCATTAGAATGCCTATTATCAAAAAGACAAAGATAAAAATTGCTGGTGAGAATTTGTACAAAAGAGAACCTTTGCACATTGTTAGTGAGAATGTGAACTTGTATAGCCACTATAGAAAACATTATGGAGGCTCCTCAAAAAACTAAAAGTAGAACTACCATGTGATCCAGCAATTCAACTTCTGGGTATAAATCCTAAGAAAAGGATAACTGATAAATCCTTATTTCAAAGAGGTATCTGCACTCCCATGTTTATTGCAGCATTATTCATAGTAGCCAAGGTACAGAAACTAAGTGTTGATGAGTGAATGGAAATAAAAATGTGGTATATATACAATAGAATATTATCCAGCCTTAAAAATAAGAAAATCCTATTATTTGTGACAACGTGAATGAAACTGGAGGCAATATGCTCAGTGAAATAAGCCACACACAGAAAGGCAAGTGCACATCACTCACATATATAATTAAAAACCACACACATAAAAACAGTAGAAAAGTGGTTGCCAGGGACTGTGGGATGAGTGAAACAGGGAGAGTTTAGTTCATGTTACAAACTTTCAGTTATAAGGTAAATAAGGTCTGAGGATATCATATATAACATTGTGACTATAGTTGATGATATTGTATTATATAATTGAAATTTTTCATAACTAGAACTTAAATATATACACCAAAAAGAAAAAGGAAAAAAGGTTAACATGTGAGGTGATGGATGTGTTAATTAACTCAATGAGAGGAATCCTTTCATGATGTACACTTATATTAAACCATCATGTTATATGCTTTAAAATCTTAAGATTTTATTTTTAAATTGCACCTTACTTATATCACAATAAGCTAAAAATAATTATATATTACTTCCTAATTAAATAGCTAAATATGACATTTATCTGTATGTATGCTTTTATAAAAAAAATCTATAGGTGGGGAAAAAGATATTCTGTAAAGAGTAGAAACATTACAAATTCCTAGTTGTAATATCTATATTAAAATAAAATCATGTTTACTTTTTCTTATTATTTTTAAACTACTACATTTAAAACTATGATTTGTTTTAAAACTTATTATATAATAAAACTGATTTTTTTCTTCTAGTGTAAAGTAGTTTTATAAATATTGAGATATATTAATTTAATTTTGTTTAGTAGTACCATAGTCAGATATAGAATTGTTCCATCATTTCAAAAAACTTTCTTGTGCTATTTATTTTGTGACAATTTTCTCTCAACCCTAGTCCTTAGCAATCACTGATGTACAACACTATATACTTCTACAGTGCTATCGTTTTTGTTTTATTTTCAAGAGCAGCATTTAAACATCATCATAAAATCTGAAGCGATTTGATTGGCCCCTTTCATTAAACATAATCTTTTGAGATTTATCCAAATTTTCCATATGTCAATAGTTTATTTCCTTTTACCATTGAGTAATATACTATTTCTTGGATGTATCACAATTTGTTTATATTTTCATCAATTGAAACATTTGAGTTGACAATTATGAATAATGTTGCTATATATTATGTATATTCTTAAGTATACCCAATTTTTTATTTCTCTGGAGTAATACCCAGAAATAGGATTGTAAATGTCTATTTAACTTCATAAGAAACTACCAAACTGTTTTCCAGAGAAGGTACATACCATTTTACTTTCCAACCATCAATGCATGAGGGTTCCAGTATCTTCACATACTAATTCGTGGTTTAAATTTGTTTTTATCCTAAGTAAAGTTGCCTCTTGTAAATAAAAACAGTCCTATTGTTTTCATGTAAATATGTTTTTTATAATTGGAAAATTTATTAGTATTTTAAAAGGTAGGTTATATGATGTCTTCTTACTGCTCTAGCAATTTTAAAAAATGGAGAGATTTTTATGTGGTTCAAACACTGGTTGCATTTCAAATATCTATTTCAATGGCATGATAATTTTTCAAATTGCAAAACATAGTTTTGCAGTCTAGCAGGGCATCAACACTGATCTTGTGGAAATTGATTTTATACTTAAAAATCTGACAATTTTGGTGAGTGGACAAACTCCTCAAAATATAAAATTTACCAAATATAATGGCAATAGAAAGTTATAATACAATTAGAAAGTTTGAATAGTATATCTATAACAAAAGCTGAATCATTTATTAAAAAAACATTTGACAAAGACTTCCTGGGCTCACCTTGCCTCTGGCTTCATTAGGGAATTCTGCTAAATATTTAATTTTAACCTTAATCTTAATTCTATTGTATTCAAAGTCATACAAAGAATTATAAAAAATAAATGTTACTTCCAACTTTTTTGAGACCAGCATAAATTTGATTCTGTCTAATATCCTGCTAATGTGTTAAAAGGAAGAACTGACAGATTTGCTTTGGAGTATGAGGATTTCTTTCAGACTTCTATCACTTACTGGCTATGATTGCAAGATCTTTTACCTTTGAATTATGTCTCCAAATACTTGTTTGATGATTAATTCATATATATGAGAGAGAAATAGAGACAGAGATACACAGAGAAACAGAGATGAAGAAACAGAAATCTTAACACAGTATTTGGCATATACTGAGTGCCCTTATAAGATAACAGTATTAATAATAATGTATTCCGTAAGTAAATTTATTTAATAATTATTATTTTTACCAATATTATTTTCAAAATTACAGTTGTATCTAGACAAAAGAAAAATGTTTACCTTTTAATTGTTTTTAAAAGGTTCTCCATTTTCTTTATATGTATAATGGGCATAAAATGTGTGAATAAGACTTTTTTTGATAAATAATTTTGATCATTTATTTGTATAGTAATTTTCAGCATCCTATATTCTATTTGTTAATATATAGTATTATATCCTCTCATTTAAATTTTAATATCCTTTTATTTAATATTTCCAAATTAGGAATATGTTATTACAGTCTTTTTAAAAAATATTTTTATTAATTTCAGAGAGGAAAGGAGAGGGAGAGAAAGATAGAAACATCAATGATGAGAAAGAATCATTGACCAGCTGCCTTTTGCACACCCCACACTGGGGATCGAGCTCACAACCCGGGCATGTGCCCTGACCAGGAATCAAACTGTGACCTCCTTGTTCATAGGTCAATGCTGAACCACACAGGCTGGGCTCATTATGTTCTTTAAATAATAAATAATTCCAGTTTTCAAACAAAGTTCACAGAATTCTACTAGTAATTATCCTGTATTGTTGCTTGTCACCTTTCTCCACGCTGAAGTGACCATCTGCTCCTTGTGCTGTCTCACACTGCCATTGTTAGCAACATTGTCTTTGAGATTGTCTTAGTCCCTTTTGGCTGCTATAACAGAATGCTATAGACTGGGTGGCTTATGAACAAGAAACATTCATTTCTCACAGTTCTGAAGGCTAGAAGTCTAAGATAATGACACCAGCCAATTCAGTGCCTGTTAAGGGCCCACATTCTGGTTCATAGATGATGCTGTGTCCTCACATGGTGAAAGAGGGGGAGGGAACTCTTTTTGGCCTCTTTTATAAAGGCACCAATTTCATCCAAGAGGGCTCTGTCCTCATAACCTAACCAAATCCCAAAGTCCTTACCATCTAATACCATCACCTTAAAGGGGTGGTTTCAACATATGATTTTGGGGGGAAAACATTCAGACCATATAGCTCAGACCTATCAACCATAATGGCTGAATTGTTTTCTGTTAAAAAAAAGGAAAAACATCATGAGGACTTGATTGTAGATTGCTTACTCACTCCCTATACAAAATGGCAAAGGCTTGAGGCAGATTATGGATGAGAGGTCTTATGAAAAGAACTTGGAAGAAATAGAACTAGACCTGGCAGAGATGGCTAAGTGGAATATATGAAAGGTAAGTAATAAAGAAAAAATATTTCCTAATACTTGTTAAGAGTCTTGGTAAAAAGATAGACTTCTAGAAGAAGAGGCTATTGTAGTTCCAGAAAAAATATTCTCTCTGGAACCCTCCTTCAGTATTGGCTACCTGGGCAGATCTTACATTATCTCACAAAGTAACTCAATTGAAACTACTTGAAATAAATTAAAACTCAAAAAACTATATAGATATTTAGAAGTTATGGCAACATTCTAGAATTAAGACCTTTTATGAACAAATGGAAGCAGAATCTGCTGAGTCATTATGGACATGGTTTTAGCAATAAAAATTAGGAGATCATATTGCTATTCCAGATACTGCGGAATGAATAGGATACTTTAGATTGTGATGGGTCCCCAGTGGCTGTAAAATGTTATAAACAGACACTTTGGTGTAGTATAACAATTATCCTGCTGCAAAAAGTAAAAAAGGGAGGTTGGGAAGATCTACCTTGACAGTGGAAACTCTTCAATTCTCTCATTGACTCAAAAATTAAATATATGTGTATATAATGTGACTTATATATGTGTATATTTTTTAAAAATTTATGGAAAGATGTGACTTATATATGTGTATATTTTTTAAAAATTTATGGAAAGATGGAGCACAAACAGATCTAGACTGGCTGAATACAGACTAATGTATTAAGCAATTTTAACACTCATTATGATGATGCTAGATGATTACACAGCTCATGGACATGATGACTAAAGCAGACCCCTATCTGCTACCATCATTACACTCTATGATGCTAGTTTAGAAAGACAACCTTACCCATATTAACGCAATATGAATGTTTTAATCTTTCCTTTGGAATTCATATTTCACATAATTTATTGTTAATGCTTCTGAGGCTGTGCTTATCCTTTTTCATTCTGCTATTAACTTTTTTTTTGTTTTACTCCTCTCTGCCAACCTTTTTGAATCTTTGTTATATATGATATCTTTAAAGTAAGAAAATGTACTTTTTAGTGCTTTTAATATGCTTTATTTCACCAAACCAAATGAAGTCCAAAGAAAGACATTTAATTTTATTAGTAATATTCTAATTTATTAATGTCTAGGCTACCAGAAAAGCCTTTACCAAGCACTTTATATTCACTTTGGCTGTACTCATTCATTTTATGCATTCTCTACTACTTTCAGCTGTTATTAGTTTGAGATAAGAGACTTTCATAGTGACTTACACATGATATGCCTTTAGAAGAGCTCATGAAAGAACTGAGAAGAGGGAGATGAAGACACCACAGCTTCTAAAAATTGCCTTATATTTGTTTATTGCAGATATGGAAGAGCCTCTTTCTGGGCTTCTTTCCTACTCCTTTATATTCCTTTTTTTTCATTTATTGGGTGACATTGGTTAATAAAATTATATAGGTTTCAAGTATAAAATTCTATGACACATTATCTGTATATTGCATTATGTGTTTACCACCAAAACTCAAACGTTTTTCTGTTACCATATATTTGACCCCCTTTACCCTTTACTACCCACTCACCTCCCTTCCTTCTGATAAATACCATACTGTTGTCTCTTTCTATGAGCTTTTGTTTGTATTTTTGTTTGTTCATTTGTTGCTTACAGTTTTATATCCTACATATATGTGAAATCATATGATCTTGATTTTTTCTCTCTGACTTATTTTGCTAAGTATGATATTCTCAAGATCCATCTATGTTGCAAATGGCAATATTTCACCTTTCCTTATGGATGAGTAGTATTCCATTGGAAATATGTACCACGTCTTCTTTATCCAATCATCAATTGAGAGACACTTCAGTTGTTCTCATGCCTTGGCCATTCTATATAATAAAGGCTAATATGCGAATTGTCCCCTAGGGAGTTTGACCACTCACTATGACATGTGCTGACCACCAGGGGGCGGCACGGAACAAAGAAGGCCCCAGCTGGCAGCTGGCAGCTGGGGAAAGGAAGGCCCTGGCTGGCCCTGATTGTTGGCCAGGCTTAGCGACCCTATCCATGCACAACTTTCATGCACCAGGTCTCTAGTCATTAATAATGCTGAAAGGAACATAAGGGTGCATATGTCTTTGTAAATAAATGTTTTCAAAAATTTCAGGTAGGTACCCAGAAGAGAGGTTGCTGGGAGATATGGTAACTCTATTCTTAATTTTTTGAGAAACCTCCGTACTGTTTTTCATAGTGGCTGTACCAGTTTACATTTCCTCCAGCAGTGTACAAGTGTTCCTTTTTCTCTACAACCTCTCCAACACTTATTATTACCTGTCTTGTTGATAATAGCCATTCTAAGAGGTGTGAGGTAGTATCTCATTATACTTTTGATTTGCATTTCCCTAATGGCTAGTGAAGTTAGGCATCTTTTCATATGACTACTGACCATTTTTACATATTCTGCAGAGAAGTGTCTGCTCAGGATTTTTTTATATATTAACAGCCAACTTGCTTTCTGTAACTGGTTTAAATATGAACTATGCCATTTCTAAAACGTGAATTGAAATCTTTTTTTCATTCTGTGCCCCTAAGTAGTAGAAGATAGGAGTGACTATGCTTACATTGCTCATATTTATGGAGTTTTCAGTTCTATTTCCTGTAGAAGCTTTGGAGAATTTACATTGCCAGAGCTGTCAATCAATTCCAATGAGATGGTGATCCTCTTAGTCTAAAAATTTGGCTATAAATTAGCACAGCTGAAAGAGTGATTAGTGGGATGTTATATTACTGTCCATGGCAAAGGGCCTCCACAATTTATTTAATTCTAAGAAGGCTTTGGAAATTTTTTCTATGTAACATTATCACAATTAGGAAACTACAGTTAAGGAAGGGTTTATTATGTCATCAATGTCACTCATCAGAAATGAATAGTTATTATGGCAGAAAATAATTTTCTTTTATTAATACTAGTATACCAGTCAACAGATTACGTTTTTCTTTAATGATTCACAGGGTATTTATGATTGGCATTTTTAAATGTAAAGTGAGTTGAAATATCACATTAAAAACTTACTAATTTATCCTGAAATAATAATGCTTCTTATACCAAAGTAAATTATTAATATTCTGCTTCATTTTACTTTTTCTTAGAGACTGTTTCTAAGGCTGGTTATCATATGTAGACATTCGTGTCCATACACAGACCTTCTTATTCATGCAATTTAACATTTTTTTGTGTTTATTAGCTTGCCTTTCACTGATAGCTTTTAATCTTCTAAAATCCATTTTCTTTTTATGTTATGTCAATGTAAATCCAGGCAATTGTATTTATCAATTTGCTTTGTGAACATAGAATCAGAAAAAAGAAAGTTGTATAAATAAATATTTAATGGCAAGACACCTAGATGCTATGCTTATAAATCTACCTAATAATGGATGGATGGATATTATGTTGGATTATTTTGTGTGAAATGTATGATTGGATATTTAAAGTTTTGTGGTGTTTTTGTTGTTGTTTGCTTTTAGAACCTTAATTTTAAATCATTTATTGGCTAATTAATACTTAATCTTACTTTTTTATTTCTCCTCATCATTGAGAGACATGATTTAGATAGGTGAATATGCCCTTATATGATTGGATTCAAATTCTATTGCACAAGAATCCAATTTTTGCTTTGAGTTTTTTTCTGGTTTATATTATTGTATGATAATTGTGTAACTGAATTTTCAGAGGACCATAATTTATCCTTTATTATAGAGTTTTGTGCAGCAAGTAGTTTCATAATTTTATATTTTAAATATCATTTTATGTTTAATTTTTTCTTTTAAGATATTTCATGTAAAGTACTTTCTCCTCTTGAAGTTTAATGTAGTAGTCAATGACCGTAGCAGCTTTAATTTACATTATATGTCTTCTCCTAAACTTTTAACAAATCCCTAAATTAAAGATTAAATCCAGCTCCATGTGGTAGGAACTTATAAGATATATAAGAGATGATATTAAGGAAAGCACCCCCCTCAAAAGAAGGCATAACTTGTATATAAAATTAGAAATAAATATATTGTCCAATAAGCAAGTTATTTTATCCTATTTGTAGCTATGAAGCATCTATTAACTGACCTTTGCTATAGTTACTATATCTAAGTGTAAATTAAAGAGGTAAAAAGATGTAATCAAATTATAAAAATGTTAAATGATTGTATTTATTTTCATAAAAGCAGCATTTGTATATAATAATGACATAATGCAAATAATAAATACATATGTAAGACATCCAAATGTGGAAGTAAAGTTGAAATTAGAATATGAATTCTGAGTTTACAAGCCATAAAACACACAAAAAACCTTTTCATTATTTAATGGAAAGCGATTTAATATCTTTTAGAATATTTACTTGTCCTCCATAATCCTCCTCAAAATATCCTATATAATAAAAGAGAAACATGTAAATTGACTGTCCCTTCGCTATGCTCACCAGCCAATCAGGAGTAAATATGCAGATTAAACTGACAAAGAAGGTGGGTTAATTTGCATACACAGGCACCAGGTGGAGAGCAGAAGCCGGAGAGCCAGCAGCTTGGGGAGACGTGGCTCCATTGGTCGCTCACTCGGTTGCTCCCTTGGGGTGATGTGGCTCCCTCGGTTACTAGGTGGAGAGCAGAGCAGGAGAGCCGGAGGCTCCCTCGGTCGCTCCCAGCGCAAGGAGCACCAGAAATTCTGGGAATAGTAGTTCTGATGGCAGCCCCAGGACTAGAAGCAGAAGCCCAGAGTGCGGGGAACACCAGGAATGCTGGGAATCGTAGTCCTGGTGACAGACGGATCTCCTAGACCAGTGACGGTGAACCTTTTGAGCTTGGCGTGTCAGCATTTTGAAAAACCCTAACTTAACTCTGGTGCCGTGTCACATATAAAAATTTTTTGATATTTGCAACCATAGTAAAACAAAGACTTATATTTTTGATATTTATTTTATATATTTAAATGCCATTTAACAAAGAAAAATCAACCAAAAAAATGAGTTCGCGTGTCACCTCTGACACGCGTGTCATAGGTTCACCATTACTGTCCTAGACCCATGGTCGGCAAACTGCGGCTTGCGAGCCACATGCAGCTCTTTGGCCCCTTGAGTGTGGCTCTTCCTAAGCCTTAGGAGTACCCTAATTAAGCTAATAACAATGTACCTACCTATATAGTTTAAGTTTAAAAAATTTGGCTCTCAAAAGAAATTTCAATCGTTGTACTGTTGATATTTGGCTCTGTTGACTAATGAGTTTGCCAACCACTGTCCTAGACACTAGAGCAAAGTGAGCCTGGAGCAAGTTACTGTTGTGGTGGGGGATGGAGGGAAAGCAAAGGTGAGAGACATAAGTAAAATCAGAGTGTCTAGGAAAAATTAAAGGGAAGATATCCTAAAACTTCCAGGAAATCTCCACCAATGAAGCAAAGAAAAAAAATGCCTCTATTATTCTGTGAGCAACAAACCAAACTGGGTTGGGGGGTCTCAGACAATTTGCTCACATGATTGCAAAGACAGACAGAAACTCCAGATTGGAGAGGGCTCCCCTGAGGGCTCCCAAATTGGAGATGGTGCAGGTCGGGCTGAGGGACCCCCTTACCCCTCCACCCCCCATCCCCCCGTGCATGAATCTTCATGTACCAGGCCCCTAGTATAAAATAAAAGGAAATATATAGATAGTATGATTGTTCATAAATGGAAAAGCACCTACTATGGAGAGTTAAAATCTGGATTAAAGAAGTCCATGCCCTTAATTCTTTATGATGCTTAAAAGGTTATATTTATATACTAGAGGCCCAATGCATGAAATTCGTGCAAGAGTAGGCCTTCACAGCCCCGGCTGCCTCAGCCCTCACAGCCCTGGCTTCATCTTTGTCATCTGGAAGGTCGTCTGGAAGGGTGTCCAGACAGTCATTCCACTGTTCGGCAGTTCAGTCGATTTGCATATTATGCTTTTATTATTATAGATACCTTAAAGCTTTTCATGATTAAATAGTACTTATATTCAGACCTGTATTGTCTTATTTTTAATGGAAAAATACTTCATAACAGCAAAAGTAATTTTACTAGTAAACATAATTTTACTATTTTAAGAAATACTTCTAGCCCTGGCTCAGTTGGTTGGAGTGTCATTCCATGCACCAAAAGGTTGCGGGTGTGATCCAGGTCAGGGCACAAACATAGGTTACTGGTTCATCCATGGTGAGGGCACACAGGAGGCAACCAATCAATGTTTCTCTCTCTCTCTCTCTCTCTCTCTCTCTCTCTCTATATATATATATATATATATATATATATATATATATATCAGTAAAACGTATCCTTGGGTGAGGATTAATATATATATAGCAATTGTTCATGAAAATATAAATCTATATTTCTAATGTAGCACAGTGATTTAAAATAAATTTTGGTAAATGACAATATTTAATTTTTTTAAATGTGGGTTGTGGCTATAATCATATTTGTTTAGGTACTGACCCTCCTTCCACCAAATCTGATACTAAAAAGATTTGTTAGCCTACCAGTCTACCAGGATGTTGTTTACTAAAGAATAACATTTCTCCATCTTTTCAGTAACTTTGAACTCATGGTAGACAGAACAGTGGGGAATAAGTGTGTAAAATATCGTGCTGAGAGTCAGGAAAGGAAGTCAACAGGCAAAAATGTCACTCTAAGAGACAGGAGCTTTTACTTTTTCATGGTTACTTAAAAAATAAAAATTGCAATCTCCACAATAGTTATTGCTGTGATTACAATAGGGCCAGTGTAGAAAAAATTACCACCAACCTTGTCTTATCTTTGTTTCAGAGAGGACTCCAATTGAACTGACTGGACACTGAGAATAAATAAACTGCTGGTTCATAAGTGATAGGCCTAGAGAGATGTCATATACTTACATGATGAGTAAATAATATCAGAAAAGTATGAAATGTGCTACTGTATAAATGAGGGCATTCCTATAATGACTCAAAGGCGAAACATACACGCCCAGCCAGCGTGGTTCAGTGGTTGAGTACTGACAAATGAACCAGAAGGTCAGGATTCAATTCAGGTCAGGGCACATGCCAGGGTTGCAGGCTTGATCCCCAGTGTAGGTCGTGCAGGAGGCAGCTGATCAATGATTCTCTCTCATCATTTATCTTTCTATCACCCTCTCCCTCTTCCTTCCTCTCTGAAATCAATAAAAATATGTATTAAAAAGATAAACATACACAATTGACTTGATATAATATATAAACAAATATTTCAGAAATTTTTATTTTGAAATAGTTGGAATAATATAGAAAGTCTTTACCTGTATAAAGTGGTAATAAGGACCCATCAAAAAAAATAGGTGAAAGGCTAAGGTGTGTGTTTATGTGAAAGGAAAATACTTTATTTCTGTAAAAGAAGGGAAGATAGTTGGAAAACCACAGGGCTGTGGTTAAAGGTAAACTGTCAGTATGGCCTCATACTTGTTATGAGTGATACTCACATTAGTGATACATTAGGCATGATTTTCCAGAGAAATAAAATCAATAATATGGAAGCTGAGTGCTCTTAGGATCTGTAGTAGGCAGGCTAGAGACTCAGGAGAGTCAATAGTATAGTTCCATCCCAGTCCAAAGGCCTGAGAACCAGGAGAATTGAAGTGTGAATTCCAGTCTTATTCTGAGTTGGAAGGCAGGGGAAGACCGGTTTCTCAGCTCCAAGACCCTAAGGCACAAAGAGAGAATTCTCTCTTATTCAGCTTTTTTGTTCTATTCAAGCCTTCAAAGATTGGGTTGGGTGAAACACACACACATATTGGGGAGGGCAATCTGCTTTATGAAGTCATTTGATTCAAATGTTAATCTCATTCATAAACAGTCCTATAGAAATACATAGAACAATGTTTAACCAAAATGTTTAACCACCCAGTGGCCCAGTCAAGTTAAAACATAAAAGTAAACATTAAAAGTGATTCATTTGATTAGCCTGATAAAAAAGTATGAGAACACAGAAGAAGATAAAAATATTAAAAGTGTCAGAAATAATAGAGAGGATTTTTTTATTTATACAAATGATGTATATCAAGAGTCTACTGTATATCAGCCAATATCTGGACATTAGGAATTATAAGGAACATATCAGATGTAGTTCTTATCCTAATGGTGCTTAACCCTTTGAGTGCCAACCAATATCCTACAAACTATGCTAAAATTGCCAAGGCATTTTTGCTGATTTTACAGCAGTTTAGGAAAAAAATTATGAATCGCAAGTAAATGAAGTTACATATTCAATATTCCACAAAATCGTCATCTTCACAGTAAGAATTGACATATTTAGCAATATCATCAGCACTAATAAAAGCAGACTTAGAACTGGACACTGTAGGAGGAGCGCCATAGCACTCCTGGCACTTTTGGTGAAAGACAGGAGGAGCGCGATCTCGCTCCCCAGCACTCTAGGGGTTAAGTATAGAAGTTGTGAACAGTATAGACAGCATAAAATTTTACTGAGATTTAATAGGAATTAAGGTTTCAAAATGGAGATTCTCAACAACAAATTAATGAAAAAAGGATGAGTTATAGAAAATCACCCATTGAAGGTAGAGACTATATCATCCTATCTAATAAAAGAGAAACATGGTAGTTAGCTGTAACTCCGCTACCCTTCCCATTGGCTAATCAGGGCGATATGCAAATTAACTGCTAGCCAAGTTGGCGGCAAGCAGCCAGGCAGCTTGAAGCGAACAGGAGGTTTGCTTGCTTCAGTGACGGAGGAAGCCAATGTTCCCCACCTGCTGCTGCTGGCCTCTGAGCTTGCAGTTTGAAACATTGTTACAAATATAGAAGCTAAACAAAACCCCAGTAACCTGCTTTCAGCCAGCCAGGATCTCAGAGCTGGAGTTGAAACAGTGTTTCAATTATAGAACCCAAACAAACCAGATACCTGCTTTCAGCAGCTGAGGCCTCAGAGGTGGAGCCAAGCCACAGAGCTAAAGCTGGCCCAGAATAAAAAGAAAAAGAAAAAAAGGAGCGGTTGGGAGCTTTAGTCACTCGCCAGCCTGAAAACGGCCCTCATCCCCTCACCCAGACTGGCCAGGCACCCCAGTGGGGACCCCCACCCTGAAGGGGGTGTGACCAGCTGCAAACAGCCATCAGCCCCTCACCCAGGCTGGCCAGGCACCCAAGCGGGACCCCCACCCTGATCCAGGACACCATTCAGGGCAAACCAACCGGCCCCCACCCGTGCACCAGGCCTCTATCCTATATAGTAAAAGGGTAATATTCCTCCCAGCACAGGGCTCAGCAGAGCCGCGAGGCCTCCCGGCACCAGGATCAGTGTGACGGGGGACAGCGCCCAAACCCCCTGATCGCCCTGCGGCTCTGTGTGTGATCGGGGGCGGGGCCACAACCTCCCTATCCTCCCTGCTCTGTTCATGACAGGGGAAGGCACCCCAACCCCCTGATCAGCCCTGCTCTATGCCTGATAGGGGGGAGCTCCCCAAACCCCTGATCGCCCTGCGGCTCTGTGTGTGACAGGGTGCGGCGCCCCAGCTCCCTGATCAGCCCTGCCCTGAGTGTGAAAGGGTGCGGCACCCCAACCCCCTGATCTGCCCTACTCTGTGCGTGACAGGGGGGAGCTCCCCAACCCCCTGATCGACCCTGCTCTGTGCGTGACAGGGTATGGAGCCCCAACCCCCCTGATAGGCCCTGCTCTGTGCATGACAGGGGGCGGCGCCTCAACTCCCCAATCAGCCCTGCTCTGAGCTCGACCAGGGGCTGCACCTAGGGATTGGGCCAGCCCTCTGCCACCCGGGAGCAGGCCTAAGCCAGCAGGTCGTTATCTCCAGAGGGGTCCCAGACTGCACGAGTGCACAAATTTTTGTGCACCGGGCCTCTAGTTACATATATATAAGCAGAAAAATTTTGACCTCATCTTAAAATAGTATAGTTTCATTACTACAAAAATTATTTCTCAATAAGCATATTCTTTTTGACTGTTATTTATTGTGACTTTAAAAATTAACAGATATCTAAATTATGGAAGAATACACAGGACATTTAACTTTCTGAAAAAAATCTAAATAATATTTTTAGACACGAAACATTTATCAAATTATAGAACTGATGTTTCATAAAGTTGTATTATATAATTTTTGAGATAACAAAAATATTGAATGTATTTTTTTTAATCACACAAGTTAATTTTCACTTTATTCTATTTATCAGAAACAAGTCACTAATTTTGCCTACATTCAGAAGGGTTCTTAGGCTTCACCTCTAAAAATATTGAGCAAGTTTTCTTTTATTTTCATAATTATTCATTATTGAATTACTATATTATTGACAATTATTGAATAATTAACAATATGCACTAGCATATAATGTTAATATACAAGTATTCATTGTATGTTTTTCTACAAAATTGAGTTTTTATACATTAAGGATCAATAATTAATCTGTTATTGGTGATAGAGCAGAGAACAAGAGAGAAAAAAATTAATTTCATGAGACTTTTATTTCAATGTTGGGATAAATGAAAGAAACTAAACATATGAACAAGAAACATACTTCATATTGGGTGGAGAAGATAACTTTATTAAAAAATATATATTTTATTTATTTTTTACAGAGAGGAAGGGAGAGGGATAGAGAGTTAGAAACATCGATGAGAGAGAAACATCGATCAGCTGCCTCCTGCACACCACCCACTGGGGATGTGCCCACAACCAAGGTACATGCCCTTGACCGGAATCAAACCTGGAATCTTTCAGTCCACAAGCTGACGCTCTATCCACTAAGCCAAACCAGCTAGGGCTAGAAGATAACTTTTATGCTCAGATCTAAATGGGGAAAAAAATGTGTCTGTGGGAAGAGTATTCCAGCAATAAAAAATAAAAAATTTGCATGCATGAGGAATGGAGTCTGAAGGAAAAGGTTAGTTTGGGAATAGCATTGTGGAAGCCAGATTGTACAGGATTGTAATCAGGATAAAGAATATTAGTTTATTCGAAATGTAGAGAGAAACATTTGGAAGATTTTAAGTGTGTCAATTGACATGATTTCTGTCTTTTTTTGGAGTCTGGTATTTTGAAGTAAAATGGACTTAAGGATGTCAAAGAGGAGGCTTATTTGTTGTTGTTGGTCTGATTTGTTTTCATTTTTATGTAATAAGCCATTTGAGAAATAATAGTGCCCTAATTAAAGAAAGATACATGTATTAATTACTTGTCATACCCATATAAAGCAATTATAAATGCACCTCACCATACTGTTAGAAATGACAAAATATGCAGTGGATGGATGGATGGATGGATGGATGGATGGATGGATGGATGGATGGAGATAGGAAGAAGAAGACTGAAAGAGAGTGAGAGAAATATGTAATATGTATTCATACTCTAGAGTCTTTCTGTAGAAGCTTTTCTGAATTTAATTGGAAATATTTAGGTTTATGGGCCATGTGATCTCTTTGTACCTAATCAACTCTGCCTTTGTAGCATGCAAACAGCCATAGACTATACTATACATAAGTGCATGGGTGTGACTGTATTCCAATAAAAATATATTTACATAACAGCTGATAGGCCAGATTTATCTAAAGCTTGCCAATTTCTACTACAGTATATAAAATATGTAATTTATAATTTGTTGAATAAGAGAAAATTAAATATAGTTTATAAAATACATAATTTAAAAATATATGATAAATACATT
The DNA here is from genome assembly GCF_000147115.1 of Myotis lucifugus. NCBI lineage: Eukaryota > Metazoa > Chordata > Mammalia > Chiroptera > Vespertilionidae > Myotis > Myotis lucifugus. The sequence goes on along the minus strand of NW_005871122.1, from coordinate 4,569,358 downwards.
GTGATATGTGATTTTTGTGTTTTATTATATGGTATACAACATATGAATTATACAATTACATAATGTATAACATATGTGGAAAAAATGCACATCATGTGATAAATATGATCTACAATAATAGAGAGTATAATATATACTCCCCGGCAGAGGTTCATGCTGCTGCAGCTGTGCTCACCAACAGTGAGCCCGTCATCTGGCACCCATCTGTCAACACTCCTGCTGTGGGAGGACACTGACCATACGGGGCAGTTCCTGCATTGAGCATCTGTCTCTTGGTGGTCAGTGTGTGTCATAGCTACCAGCAGGTTGTACAGTCATCCAGTCATCTGGTCATCTGGTTGTCCGGTCATCCAGTCTCCCAGTCGTCTGGTCGCTTAGGCTTTTATATATAGAGATAGAAGTTCCAAACTGTGCCCCATAAGCCAAATATAGGAAGCCTACTGCCCTGGAGCAAACCCCTCCTTAAACAATTACACATCATCTATGGTCTCCCTTCATTTTCTTAACCTCTTTCTCTCTATTGCTTATATGCAGCTAACTGTTCTGTTTGACTATTTTTACCACAGTAGTAGCTAATAAGGAAGGAGTTCACTAATCTGTCTCTGACAGCCTCAAAATATGTTTTTCTCTTATTTTAGGAGCAAATCCACCTGTTGCTTCTTTTTCCTATGCATTTCTTAAGAGGTAATTATTTTTGTTTTCAATTTCATCATTGTAGCCTCTGCACCATGGATTTATGCAGAGATGGTTGTGCAGTCATTTATGTCAAACTTCTCTTGGTACTATCTGCCTATTCTGGTTAACATCTGGCATGCAAAGAGTAATCAAGACTGTTCTAAATTAAATATTCTCTATCATTTATTTAGTGGAAAACTTTTTCATGCAATAGGAAACATTCATTGCTATTGCCAAACTTTGAGTTATTTGTATTCTCTAGAATCCTTTAAAGGAAGATGGGAAAAGGTTTGTATTTGGAACACAACAAAAAAAAAATCACCATGTTACTATCCACAGGAATTGCCTGTTTACCTGCTACTCTTCCCTGAAGTTTTTGAGGTCTGGGCTTTGATTTCCTAAAGTCTAGAATAGCTACTAACGTAAAATAGCCATTCGATAAATATTTACTGAATGATCTTTACCTCAGAGGATTGCACGTGATCTGAATTGACTTTATGTCTATCATCTCAATGCTTGTGTTAGTCTATGAAAGCAGTAAGTATTTTAGATCTTCCAGATCAGTATCTCTAGGGTACTGCTTGATTTTACTTTATAAACATAAGTAAAAGGTAAAGAGTATGCAAGAAAATGGGAAACGGAAGGAATAGTAAATAATTCTTTTTATACAGAGAAGTTTGTATTTCCCTTGTCAAAGTGTTACTGTAGTGAGTCTGTTACCAAATTTATTTAATATAGAAAATTCCACTGGTCTATTTGTCAATATGTCAATAAAGAAATTTGCTCCCTGAACTGGTGGTGAAATATTAACAAATGTTGAAATACTAGAAATAAAATTATTTCAGAAATAGAACTAATCTAGCTCCCTTGTTACTTGCCAGGACTAAAAACATGCATTTAAATTTTGTAATAAATAAAAAGGTTTAATTCTTCCTGAAAATTGAAAATAACTTGTATGTTTAACCAGAGGTAACACTGGGAAATTCACAATTCAGAAAGGATGCTATCTCCATCTGACATATTGTCTTTATTACATATTTAATTTGCTGCTTAAAACAATATGAAACAGGAATTCCACATTTTTATTATTAATTAATTAATTTAAATATGTTTTTTATTGATATAAGGGAGAGAGATAGAAACTTTAATTAGATAGAAACATTGATTGGCTGTCTCCTACTGAGGATTGAGCTCTGGGCATGTACCTTGACCTGGAATCAAATCTTGACCTCTTGGTGCATGGAATGATGCTCAAACAACTGAGCCACACCAACCAGGCTAATTCCACATTTTTAAAGAAATGTTTGTGAAAATTCTCTAGTAATAATTATTACTTTGGAAATGCCATTATGAAAATCCCTACTAGATAGGATTGACATTTGGGAAGGAATTTCCTGGAGAAAAATGTCAAATTAAATCAAATAATTATTTCTTGATTACTTGCCACTGTTTAGCTTAATTAAATGGAATAATGTTCTTATTTATTAATGTTATTTTATATAAATATATTTGAGAAAAAAAACAGCATATATTGCAGCATCCAGACATTTTCTTTATCTTTCAATAATGGTAAATGTTGGCCTGAAAAAAAAATTAAAAAGCACACCATAGGAGTATTTTTCAAAGGACAGTGTTAGAAGTACTGATTTCATAAAATATTGGTATTCTACACATTTCTTTCTCTGTGTGTTCATATATACAGAATAACAAAATGTAATTTTGTGGTATTAAATATTAAAATTCTAAGATTTTAATCAAAACCTAAAACTATAGGAAATATAACATAGAATGTTGTAGAATCAATTTTTATGCTATAAAATTATCGCCCATCTATAGCATGTTTTATTTTGAGTTTATAAATCTATAATAATAATAGCATGATATACTAATTAGACCAGACAGCCGAACAACCTTCCGGACAACCTTCCAGATGGAGCTGGGGTTGTGAGGGAAGTTCAGGTCCTGGGTGCCTGTCAACAACTGGAGGGAAGCCCGGGTGCCAGGTGCCAGAAGGGAGCCGGTGCCGGCAGCTGGGGGAAGGAAGGCCTACTCTGGCATGAATTTCTTGCATCAGACCTCTAGTTTAATATAAAGATCAAACATGCTGATACATTTTTAAATTACTTTGTAAGTTTTACATAACAATTATATTGATCTTTAAGTGTTTTAGATTGACTTACAAATCTCTCAGTGTGTTAGTCTCTACACACATTATGCAAGTTGTTAAGTATAAATTTCTATATTTTTTTAGACTTATTCTCATTCCAGTGACCTTTCCAAAAAGTCAGAGCCTGCACTGCACCTGCACTTTAATACTGTGTAGAAAAGAACAGTGAACCTTCATTACCAGAAAATATGTTAGTTTACTGATGAAACTTTCACTTCTTATCTGCATTTTCATTTAATCTGCTGACATCTGTCTAGGATCTTTACTTAGCGATTTAGTCATCTACACATAAGCACATGTATCTTTAAATGTTTGGCCAGAAACTGATCCATCATGTGGGCTTTATGCCATTATGTTGCATTATACAATATATTGGTCCTATGCTCTGATAAGAAAAATTTACCACTGCCTGTTGGAAAGGTTTATGGATGTATCTTTCGTTTGTGCAGAGTACAAGTAAACTATTTGGTTCAAGACTGTGTAGTTAGGTTGCTTCAAAAAGCTGAGTATTGTTGATAATACTGCAAGGAACATGGGGTGCAGATATCTTTCAGAGTTAGTATTTTTTTTAATAAATACCAAGAAGTGAAATTGCTGAATGATATGGTAGTTCTACTTTTAATTTTTTGAGAAACTTCCATACTGGTTTCCATAATGGCTGTGCCAATTTACATTTCCACCATCAACAGAACATAAGCGATCCCTTTTCTCCACATCTTTGCCAACACTTGTTATTTTTTTAAAAAATCTTTTTGGTAATAGCCATTAGTGATGTTGAACATCTTTCTATGTCCCTTTTGCCATTTGTTTGACATTTTGAGAAAAATTTGTTTAGTCCCCTTCCAATCACTATATATGAAAGCCCAGCAACCAGAATGGTGGAATGACCAGAACAATTAGAATGACCAGTGGCTATGACTCACACTGTGGCAGCCAACCAGCCTGATCCGGGCCCCGATCGCTCCCCCATCCCACCGGCCCACCCCCCGATCTGACCCCAACACCTCGATCAGTGATGGGGCCGGCCAGCCAACCATCCGCAGCCCCTCATCCCCACTGGCCCAGACCGATGGACCCTCATTGGGGCAGACCTGCCAAACCTTACCCATGCACAAATTTGTGCACCGGGCCTCTAGTCTACACTAATAAAAAGAGAAACATGCAAATTGGTGTCACTCTGCTATGCCCACCAGCCAATCGGATGAGTATGCAAATTAACCCAACAAAGATGGTGGCTAATTTGCATACACAGGCGCAGAGCAAAGAAGACTGAAGACTGAAGAAGACTGAAGAGGCTTGGCTTCTCCACTGTGTCTGGAGCAGCCGGAGCGAAGGCCTGGGTCCCGGGTGCCAGAGGAAAACCGGTGCCGGCAGCCAGGGGAAGGAAGGCCTATTGCACAAATGTCCTCGTGCAACGGGCCTCTAGTTTTTAAATAAAATTGTTCGTGTTTTTTGCTATTAAGTGATAAGTTCTTTACATATTTTGTATATTATACACATATCTATAAGATATGTTATTTACAGATATTTACCTGTAGTCAATAAGTTACCTTTTAAATTTGATGATGGTTTCCTTTGCTGTGCAGAAGCTTTTTAGCTTGATGTTTATTTTTACATTTGTTTATTTTTAGATGTGTTTATTTTTACATTTGTTTTCTTTGCTTTTAGTTGCAATAAAACCCACAAAAACAAATAAACAAATTGCCAAGACTGGTATCAAGGAGCTTACCATTTATGATTTCTTCTAGGAGGTTTTGGTTCCAGTTTTTAATTAAATCTTTAATCTACTTTGAGTTAATTTTTGTGTATAGTATAAAATAATGGTCTCATTTTAGTCTTTTGCATGTGACTCCCCAGTTTTCCCAAGAGCATTTATTGAAGAGCTGATCCTTTCCCAATGGCATATTCTTAGCTCCTCTGTCATAAATTAATTGGCCATATTTTTGTTCTCTCTATACTGTTCCATTGATCATTGGAACAAAATAGGTGGACCTTAAGGGCATTATGCAAAGTAAAATAAGTAAGACAGAGAAATACAAATACCACCTGATATCACTTATATATGCACTCTAAAAACAAACAAATAAACAAACAAACAAATTGAATTCATAGATAGAGGTAATAGATTAGTGGTTGTGAGAGGCAGGGGGGGTTAAATGGAAAAGTTCATTAAAGGGCACAAACTTCAAATTATAAAATAAATTAGATGCCCGGTGCACAAAAATTTGTGCACTGGGGGGAGGTTCCCTCAGCCTGGCCTGTGCCCTCTCACAGTCTGGGACCCTCGGGGGATGACCACTTGCTGGCTTAGGCTTTCTCCCCGGGGGATTGGGCCTAAGATGGCAATCAGACATCCCTCTGGCAGCCCAAGAGCCTCGGGGGATGTCCACTTGCCAGCAGGGAGCAGGCCTAAACTGCAGTCGGACATCCTTAGCGCTGCTGAGGAGGCAGGAGAGGCTCCCACCACCACCGCTGTACTGGCAGCCATTAGCCTGGCTTGTGGCTGAGCAGAGCTACCCCATGTGGGAGCTCACTGACCACCTGAGGGCAGCTCCTGCATTGAGCGCCTGCCCCCTGGTGGTCAGTGTGTGTCATAGTGACCAGTCATTCCCAGTCTTCTTCTGTTAGGGTCAG
>NW_005871122.1:4528634-4563782 GCF_000147115.1 Myotis lucifugus | reverse complement strand
GGGGTCCCCCCATGGGGTCCTGGCCCAATTCTGGGTTGAGGGGCTGAGGGCCGTTTTCAGGCTGGTTGGGTGAACTGAAAGCTCCCCAACCTCTCCTTTTTTTTCTTTTATTCTGGGATTTATTTACCTTCTATGGCTGTCACTGGGTTTGAGAGCCAGCTCCAGCTCTGAGGCCCGGCTCCAGCTTGAGGCCTCTGCTGGCTGAAAGCAGGTATCTGGGATTTGTTTAGCTTCTATAATTGAAACATTGTTGCTTTCAGGCTCAGAGCCGGGCGGCGGCAGGTGGGGAACCTTGGCTTCCTCCATCACTGGAGCAAGCAAGCCTCATGTTCGCCTCAGCTGAGTGGCTGACGGCCGCCATCTTGGTTGGCAGTTAATTTGCATATCGCCCTGATTAGCCAATGGAAAGCATATCGGAGGTACGGTTTATTACCCTATTTGTCTTTTATTAGATAGGATAAGTCATGGGGATTAACATACAGCATGATGAAGATAGTTAATAATACTGTATTGAGAACTTGAAATGTGATAAGTAAGTAGATCCTGAAATTACAAGTAAATATACTCATAATAAGTAAAAAAAAGTATGAGTGACAATAATGTTAACTAGATGTATAGTAGTGATCATATCATAATATCTACAAATATTGAATCATTATTTTGTACAACAGAAACTAATACAATGTTATAGTACATTTATATCTCAATTAAAATAAATATAGACTTTATTATAAAAAACATAGCAGAAGAGGGAGGAGGACTATTGCAATAGGAAGAAGGACCCAACAGTATTATATGTGTCTCAAAGGTTAAGTGTAAAGGCTTTTCTTTCATAGGAATATAGAGGGAAGTGAACAAGTCTAGAAGGAAGAGTGAGTGGAGGAAAGGTAAGAAGAGATTGTGTGATCAGACAAGTGACAATTAATATAAATATTCTGTTAATGGAAATTTGAGGTATTTCTATGTTTCTGCTATTATAATAGAACTAGAGGCCCAGTGCATGGATTTGTGCACCAGGGGGTTTCCCTCGGCCTGGCCTGCACCTTCTCACAACGCGGGACCCCTCAGGGGATGTCGGACTGCCAATTTCGACCCAATCCCCACAAGCTAGGCCCAGGGACCTCACCGAGTACACGAATCCATGCACTGGGCCTCTAGTATGCATATAAGATCTTTGGTTAATATCTTCCCACACTCCCCCCACTCCCTTCCCTCTGATATTCACCAGTCTGTTCCATGTTTCCATGCTTGTGCATTGAGCGTCGGCTCCCTGGTGGTCAGTGTGCGTTATAGCTACTGGTCGAATGGTTGAATGGTCAAACAGTCAAATGGTCGCTTAGGCTTTTACATATAGAAAGATTATCATCTATACTAATAAAAGCATAATATACTAATTAGACCAGATAGCCGAATAACCTTACTGACCTCATTCCAGACGTCCCTCTGGAAGAAGCCGTGGTGGCGGGCGCCGAGGCAAAAGTGGTTAGGGGCAATACAGGTAGGAAGGTGAGCAGTTAGGGGCAATCAGGCAGGCAGGCAGAGTGGTTGGGGTGATCAGGCAGGCAGGCGACTGGTTAGCAGGAGGCAGGCAGAGGCAGTTAGGGGAGATCAGACAGGCAGGCAGGTGGTTAGGGGTGATCAGGAAGGCAGGTGACTGGTTAGGGGCAATCAGGCAGGCAGGCAGAGTGGTTAGGGGTGATCAGGTAGGCAGGCAGGCAGAGGTGGTTAGGGACAATAAGGCAGGCAGGCAGAGGTGGTTAGGGATGATCAGGCGGGCAGGCAGAGGAGTTAGGGGCAATCAGAGAGGCAGGCAGGTGAGCGGTTAGGAGCCAGCAGTCCCGGATTGCAAAAGGGTGCAGGCCAGGCTGAGGCACCCCGCCCACCCCCAACAAGCATGAATTTCGTGCACCAGGCCTCTAGTTTTTTCTATATAAGTTTTGGTATGCATCTGTAGTATATCTCAGGCATGTATCTAGTAGGATGGCTATTATCAAAGTAAAATATTACAGGTGTTGACAAAGTTATGGAAAAATTGGTACCCTTAAACACTTTTTAGGAATATAAAATGGTACAATAGCCATAGAAAATAATGTGGAAGATACTCAAACAATTCAAAATAAAACTACCTTGTGATTCAGCTATCTTACTTCTGTGTATATATCAAAAGAATTGAAATCAGGATCTTGAAGACATATCTATACTTTAATATTAATTGCAACATCATTCCTAACAGCCAGGATATAAAAACAAACTCAAATTCCCATTAACAGGTGAATGGATAGAGAAAATCTAACTTATAATGGGATTATCTTAGCCTTAAAAAAAAGAAGGAAATTCTACTTATGCCACAATTTGAAGAACATTATGAAATAAGCTAGACACAGTAGAACAAAATTTCACTTATTTTAACATCAAAAATAAGAAAACTCATAGAAGCCACAGATATAATAGTGGTTTCCAGGGGTAGGAAGGTGTGCAAAATAGTGAGCTGTTGTTCAATGTGTATAAAATTTCAGTTACACTAAGTGAAAAATTCTAGAGACCTGTTGTAAACTCAGTGTCTATGGTTAGCAATGTAGTATTGTGCACTTCAAGCTTTGTTAAAAAGGTAGATCTAATGTTAAGTGTTCATAGCACACAAAAAATATTCAACAAACAAAAGAAGAGGACACATTAAACTGGGAAATGTTCAATAAGTCTACTCTCTTGAAAAGTGTGACATTATCGTGGGTATATGCACATGTCCAAACTCATCAAATTTTACTCCATTAAGTATGTGTAGTTTTTTTGTACATCAATTATACCTAAACTAGAGGCTGTTAAAAATCAGATTGTCACTTTTCACACACACACACACACACACACACACACACACACACACACACCAGGCAGTGATTTTGAGTATAGTTGAACTGAATTATGTCTCTATTATTCTTTGAGTATTTTCGATGTCTAGCTCAAGATATTCCAGAATCATCTTGTACATTCCTTGTTTCAGTCCCAGAATCCAATGAACTATGGAAACTTTTTGTGGAAAATGGTACATGAAATCCAACTTATAAACACTAAATGTGCTATTTGGGCATTGTTTCCTAGATCCTCTTGTTAGAAGTCTAAACAAATACACATATACATGCGTGCACACATACATACCAACACATATCTATTTCTTGTTATCCATTGATTGATCTAGCTAGTTAACTACCTATCTTAAATGAGTTCAAACTTATACATCTAATTATTATTTAACTAGAGGCCCAGTGCATGAAATTCATGCACTTGGGGGTGGGAGGGTGGGTCCCTCAGCCTGGCCTGCACCCTCTCGAAGTCCAGGAGCCCTCAGGGGATGTCTGACTGCTAGCTTAGGCCCGGGAGTAGGCCTAAGCTGTCAGTCGGGCATCCTTAGTGCTGTCGTGGATGTGGGAGAAGCTCCTGCGCCACTACTGCACTCTCCAGCCATGAGGCTGGCTTCTGACTGAGCGGTGCTCCCACTGTGGGAGCGCACTAATCACCAGGGGACATCTCCTGCGTTAAGTGTCTGCCCCCTGGTGGTAAGTGTGTGTCATAGTACCCAGTTGTTCCACCATTCAGTCAATTTTGCATATTAGCCTTTTATTATATAGGATGTCACATTAGAGGTCCAGTGCATGGATTCATGCTCTGGTGGGGTCCCTCAGCCTGGCCTGCAGGGATCAGGCTGAAACTGGATCTCTGACATCCCCCAAGAGGTCCTGGATTGCAAGAGGGTGGTTCTCTGGTGATGCACCCCAGAATCAGGCTCCCTCCTCTCTGGTTCCAGGTGCATCACCCAAGAACCGCAGCTGCCAAGTCACTGCAGCTTGGCAGCTCCTGCATTGAGCATCTGCCCCCTGGTGGTCAGTGCACATCATAGCTACCGGTGGGGCAGTCAAACAGTCAGATGGTTGCTTAGGTTTATATATATACTAGAGGCCCGGTGCACAAAAATTTGTTCACTCGGGGCGGAGGGGGGGTCCCCCAGCCTGGCCTGTGCCCTCTCGCAGTCTGGGACTCCTCGGGAGATAATGACCGGCTGGCTTAGGCCTGCTCCCAGGTGGCAGAGGGCACGCCCAATCCCTAGGTGCAGCCCCTGGTCAGGCTCAGAGCAGGGCCGATTGGGGAGTTGGGGCGCAGCCCCCTGTCATGCACAGAGCAGGGCGGATTGGGAGGTTGCGATGCCACCCTCAGTCACGTTCAGGGTAGGGCCGATTGGGGGGTTGGGGCACCGCCCCCTGTCACACTCAAGGCAGGGTCGATGGGGAGGTTGCGGCGCCACCCCCTGTCACACACAGAGCAGGGCCCATCAGGGGGGTTGGGGCTCCATACCCTGTCACACACAGAGCAGGGTCGATCAGGGGGCTGGGGAGCTCCCCCCTGTCATGCACAGAGTAGGGCCCATAGGGGAGTTGGGGCACCGCCCCCTGTCACACACAGAGCAGGGTGGATCAGGGGGTTGGGGTGCTGCACCCTGTCATACTCAGGGCAGGGCCAATGGGGAGGTTATGGCTCTACCCATTACACACAGAGCAAAGCCCATGGAGGGGGGTTGGGGCGCCACCCTCTATCATCCACAGAGCAGGGCCGATCAGGGGGTTGGGGCGCCGCCACTGTCACACTCAGGGCAGGGCCGATGGGGCGCCGCCACTGTCACACTCAGGGCAGGGCCGATGGAGAGGTTATGGCTCTACCCTGTCACACACAGAGCAGGGCCCGTGGGGGGGGGGGTGGGTTTGGGGCGCCGCACCCTGTCACACACAGAGCCGCGGGGCAATCAGGGGATTGTGGAGCTCCCCCCTATCAGGCACAGAGCAGGGTTGATCAGAGGGTTGGGGCGCCTTCCCCTGTCACGAACAGAGCAGGGTGGATAGGGAGGTTGTGGCCCCACCCCCTGTCACACACAGAGCCGCACGGCGATCAGGGGGTTTGGGCGCTGCCCCCTGTCACTCTGATCCCGGTGCCGGGAGGCATATTACCCTTTTACTATATAGAATAGAGGCCTGGTGCACGGGTGGGGGCTGGCTGGTTTGCCCTGAAGGGTGTCCTGGATCAGGTGGGGGTCCCCACTGGGGTGCCTGGCCAGCCTGAATGAGGGGATGATGGCTGTTTGCATCTGGTCACACCCCCTTCAGGTTGGGGGTCCCCACTGGGGTGCCTGGCCAGTCTGGGTGAGGGGCTGAGGGCCGTTTTTAGGCTGGCGGGTGACTGAAGCTCCCAACTGCTCCTTTTTTTCTTTTTTTTCTTTTTTAGTCTGGGCCAGCTTTAGCTATGAGGCCTCGCTGCTGAAAGCAGGTTTCTGGCCTTTACCTTCTGTATTTGATACAATGTTGCGGTCAGGCTGGCTGAAGTCCGGCTGACTGAAAGCCGGTTTCTAGGGTTTTGTTTAGCTTCTATATTTGCAACATAGTTGCTTAGAGTTGCAGCTGAGAGGCCGGCAAGTCAGGTGGGGAACGGTGGAGTCTGCCATCACTGGAGCAAGCAAGCCTCCCTGTTCACTTCAGTGCATGGCTGCCGACCGCCATCTTGGCTGACAGTTAATTTGCATAAGGATATGCTGATTAGCCAATGGGAAGGGTAGCGGTCGTACGCTAATTGCCATGTTTCTCTTTTATTAGTGTAGATATAGATACCTTATTGTAACCTTCCCCTCTTCATACTTATACTTTCCTTATGCAACATTGAGAAATCTGACAACCAATTTTCCCAAAAATGGACTTATTTTTTAAATCTTATTGTATTTAATGTCAGCCAATAGCTTGACAATTTTCTCAGACTGGCACTGCCAACTCATGCAGCACCAGGCAGGAATCTACTACCCCTGCCCCAGTAATACCCAGATTCCATGCAATCCAAAAGCTTCTCCAAGCCATGGCAGAATGTCACCTTAGCCAAAACACCCCACTACCCTCAATAGTGCATTACACTAAAGTCATCCCAGCCTTACCAGTGTTGGCAAAAAGTAGAGAGATCAATGCTTCACTGACAGAGAAAAGACCTCTGTTCCTGCAATTTTCCTCTATTTTTTTTACATAAATTTATTGTTTTGGAGTTGCTATTTTGTCCAGGACTACTGCATTGAAATTTGACAGAGATTGGCATGTAATTTTTTTTCTCTGAAAAATTTACTTTCTATTATATTCTGACTTTTATAAAAATAAGCCAGAATTTTTCTCACAAATCATTCTCTGGAAGATAATTGTACAATATGGATCATTTCAATGTGGTTTATAGGGTAGTTGAGGGCACTAGTAAGCAGGGCAGTCTGAGTAAAAGTTTGAGAGAGAGAGAGAGAGAGAGAGAGAGAGAGAGAGAGAGAGAAATAACAAAACATTCAAATTTTCACATCCTCTGGGATGGTATCAGTTAAACACTTTTCCATTGGTTGGTCAAAAATGTTTTGTTAAATGAACTTAAATATTCTAATTATTTTGTTGTGATTATTATCCTAACTGTTTCCAGATCTGGTCAAATGAGATGGCATGCTTAAATGTCAAAATAATTTCCACTATTTTTTTCCTAGATGTATTTTGAGACTAGAACTAATTTTTAATAAACAATTTTGATAATACCAAATTATTTGATAATTGCTGTGCTCTAATGAACTTAATTTTCATGGAATCTGAACTATAAATATAATATACTCAAATTCCTATCCACACACTTAACTATGTGCATAAAAATAAATCATACAATAGATAATCTAGTACACATAATATAAACTTTTATATTAGAGAGTACTATTTAAATGTTATTATTAGTTCCTAAGATAAACATTAATAATAAATGTTATACAAATTCCAAAGTGGCTTCATTCTAAAAAATATACATGATTCAGTTAATATTATATATTTTATCAGATGGATTTAAAAAATCCCATTTCTTTAGAGAATGCATATGGCCTAAAATATGCTGATCATATTTTATTATTTTGAATACAGATTTACTAACATGAAATGAAGTTTTATATATACATATATATATTTAATGAAATCTTAGTTACTGGTTTTCAAACTGAAAGAGGAGAGTTATTTTCTTCCCTTTCTAAGTCATGTCTTTCTGAGTTAGGAATAAGACAATCACTAAACTTTTGAAGATAGTAAAGAAACACTAACATTAAAACACAGTTGTTTTTTTCTTTTCCTAATATATGGGCAATACAAATTGAGTTTAAAATTTAGCAATAAAAACTTGTAATAAGAAATACATATTTTGTTATATAAATCATTCAATGGTGATTCAATCCCCTAACAAATATTAGATTTAAAGAGAAATACAATAAAGAAAATGAATTTCTTATCTATAACATATCCCTTATGAACTACAAATGAGAATATTTGAATTGTGATCTAATAATGTTTCTCTTTTTCCAATGAAGCAAGTAACAAAACAACAGAATTAGAAATGTTTTATGAAGGTAAGTGATTGTGAGTGGATTAGAATGACAATTCTTTGTTAGTCTACCTTTTTTTTTTGTTTTCCAGAAAAATCCTTGGTTTAAAAAACACAGATTGTCATCTTAATAATAGTTTATACTTACTGTTTTATTATACTATGCTCTACTCTATTTTGGGTTTCACGAACAATCTACCAATATATTTATTTTATTTTTTTATTTTATTTTCAATTACAGTTGACATACTATATCAGTATAAGTGTACAACATCATCGTTAGATATTTATATAACTTATGAAGTGATCACCTCAATAAGTTTAAAACCCAAATTACATCATAGACAATTATTATATTAATGACTATATTTCCTACATTTTAACAACTTATTAATCATAATTGATGTTTAAGTAAAATGTTCAATGTTAGATATGATCTCCTTTTCCTTTTTCATGTAATATTGTTTTAATAGGAAGGATGTCTGTAAAAAATATAGAAGCATTTCAAAAGAGATACAAAAGATAAATTAAAAATTATTACATAAGCAATGCAATGATACATCTTTCATTTTTATAGCAAAAATTAAAGTGCTTGAGAGTATATACACTTTATTCTCTAACTAGGCTTTTGTCTAAGAAAGCACTCAAGTTAAAAAATATTTAAATCTATTTTTCTTTTCTTGCCTCTTTCCCCCCTTTTTGTTGTTGGCATGTTTTAAGAAATAATATATTAGTTTTAAAAATGCCATGAGAGTTGAGAAGTTCCCCTTTCAACTCTGGTGCAATAGGATATGCTTAAATGCATCTTTCTAAAAATAAAGATGCCCATTGTTGTAATAGATAGAGTATATTGTAAACATTGTGACAATAAAATTCATTTTTCCAGAGTTATTATATGAAACAGATGCTTTAATGTTATAGGAAATAATTAAAATGTAATAAGTGGTTTGGGAAATTGCACATCTATTTTGATTAGACAGAAATTTTCTATTTTGATATCATCTTAAAATTATTCCAGAAGAATGCATTTAGCCCTAGCTGGTTTGGCTCAGTGGGTAGAGCATTGGCCTGCAGACTGAAGGGTCCCAGGTTTAATTCCAGTCAAGGGCATATTCCGGAGTTGCAGGCTCAATCCCCAGAATCAGGCATGCCTTGATTCTCTCTCGTCATTGATGTTTCTATCTCTCCCTCTCCCTTACTCTCTCAAATCAATAAAATATATTTAAAAAATCACAGAAGAATGCATTTATTATAAAGTTATTCAAATACAGGGTATCCCCAAAAATGTATACACACTGGTAGCTCAACTGATATTTCTTTCATTTCAGATTCAACCCATTGGAATTAATAATTATTCAGAGTGTGTATACATTTTTGGGGAAACCCTGTATATATGTGCATCTATTATATACTTCTGAATTATGGCAATAAAATTGCCATGCTGTGTTAAGAACATTTCAGCATGAACCTTACATTGCCCACATCTAGAGAAAAATCAGATGTTGGGGGCACAGAGGCACAATAATTAATGTTACAAGGTAAGGAATGCTCATTATTTATATTATTACTCCATTGGTAGACATAGTTTTCTCTCATCCAGAGTTTTAGGAAATATTTAAGAAAATAATCTTGTCAGGCACAAAGTCTTCTTTGCCTTAATTTATCAGAATATACTACTAGTGAGGAAATGCCTGAATTAAACCATCCACCAACTTGATCTTCTTTGCTGGCTTCGACTTTATATGATTTTTCAAACTCTTGTAAGAAGTCTTACAGGAAATTTCCACATTGTGAAGTAGAGATTTTCTTGGGATAGTGGTATAAATATCTTTTTAATATTTATATCAGCATTTATAAAGTATAAATATATTAATATTAAATAACTCCTTTAAATATGAAATAAATAATTGGCCAACAAATTTAACTTACTTTCAAGAGTGAACTGGTATTTTGTGTCTAAATCAAACACTTACTTGGCTTGATTTGGTGTTATTTTTAAAGCTTTCATTTTTTATACAAACAATGAAAAACTCATTCATTAATCATTTATTCACTCATTCTGTTGCAAGCATTTGTTTACCCAGCAAATTAGTTACTGGAGGCCAACTCTATTCTAATCCCAATGAAGGGAATTGCAAGTAAATTTGTGGCTAAAATATCTGTTTTCCATTAGTGAAGTTTACATTCTAATGTATTACCTTAATCTGAGGACATCAGGTAACACACCTATAAGAATTTCAACTGGTCTTTGAAAAAAAATGCTTTTAAGTATTGAAATGGTGATTACAAGGTAAAGAAATACTGAAGGTGTTTAGGAATGCACATCTCTAATTAGTGTATGTACTAGGAGATTTTAGTTCACACCAGAGCTTTGGGCAGTATTACAACAGGCCTTCAGAAAGCGTTGTTTTATTTTGTTCTTTATGTTAGCATTTAAAACCTGAATTCTAAGTGAGATCAAATCTAATGACATTTTTGTTAGATAAAATTAGAACCAGAGAGAGGAAGGATTAATAGTCAAGGTGAAAAAAATAGTCAAGGTGAAAGTTAATTGAGGACTGAAATGTCCTGAAATTCTTGAATGACTACCATTTTGGCTACTGTCACCAAATTAAAATCCTCCTTTACCCCAATGAAAAAATTATCTTAGTACATCTCTTTTTCTTGTTTAGTTGCCCTCTGGGACACCCAGCAGACTACAACAATTACAACTTTCTAAAAAAAACCCATATTTGCCACAGTAGGTTATCAATGAAAAATCTTACTATTGCAAACATTTTAGTTTATATTTTTGGTATTTCCCACTTTTCAGAATTCAGAGAATCCAAATGTGCAAATCAACTGTGAAAAAAGGAGAAATGTGTATTTACTTGGTTTACTCAGGAGGTGAATTACAATTCTACTACTAATCTTACTGTTTTTGGTTAGCTTTAAAAATATAAATAGCACTTTACAAGATTTTTAAGAATTTTCCTTGGTTTTAGAAAGAGCCATTGGCATGAGATATTGAGTAAATATTTGGATTGTTCAGTTTGTTGATGGTTAAGAAAATGTAGAATAAGTAATAATTATATTATTGCTTCAGTCTAAATCTTAGCGATATATTTAAGTTAGCAAATTAGAGTTAACTCAGAAATTCTGAATTTATTTAAGATCTGTGCATTCAACCCAAGAGCAAAGTTCTAACCATCATATGATTTCATTTTGCTTTCAACGATTTACTGTATTGAGTACCCATGTGTGCCAGGTGCAGAAGATACAGCATTGTAATTACACACATGGTAATGTGTGGTTATTCAAATTTTAGTTCAGTAGCAAAGTTAGTTCATAAAATATTCTAATACAAATTTACTGTAATTGTGGCGCTATTGCAAATAAATGTAAGGTGCTCCAAAAGCATATGCTGTATTTCTTCAATTTACACATTCAATAAAGTTTTTCCTATGGAAGTGGTATTTAGAGTGAAAGATGAATAACAAGGAATGTTTAGAGAAAGTGGGAGGGAGAGAAAACTAGGTGGAAAAAAACCTGCACAAGGTTCTGAGGTGCTGGCAGGAATGGGGAAGAGGCAAATGTAATTGAATTTGAAAAGCCAAAGTAACAGAACCAAAAGTTGAGACTAAAATATAGATAGGGAAATGATTATTCAGAGCCTTAAGTGAAATAGTTTATATTTAAAGTGCAATACATTTTAACTTAAGTTGGGGGAAGAAGATGAAAATATTAATTCATTTAAGTGAAGGTCCAGGTGTGGTGCTAGCTTCACATATAGCTCAATTCAGTGACTCAAAAAACATTATTTAAACTCTGTCATCCTATTTCTCAGTTGAATTATTTCCTCCTGTAAGGCATAATATCCCCTTTCTTAATAAGCTATGCTAAATAACATATTCCTCCTACATCCTTCTGACGTCACTGCCTTCCCTCCGCCAAAGATGTTCACTTTGTATGGTAAAGGGGGATTTGCGAATGTAATGAAGTTAAGGATCTTGGGAGGATAAATGTTGATGAATGTAGGCTTGACTTGGGATGGTCAACACAATATAATATACAAATGTATTGTGTAACTGTATACCTGGAGCCTATATAATTTTATTAACCATTCTCACCCAAATAAATTCACTTAAAAATAATAAAGTGATAAAAATGCGTTAAGAATAAAAATAAAATAAGTTAAGAATCTTGAGATGGAGTTTTCCCTTGTATATCTGGATACGCCTGATATAATCAAAAGGGTACCTGCTAAGGGGGATCCAGGAGGATCAGAGTCAGAAAAAGAGATGTGATGACAGAAAGAAAAGGGTGGAGGGGTATGAGGTGAGAAATACAAGTAACCTCCAGAACCTGAAAAGGGCAAGGCCACAGATTGTCACCTGATGTCTTGGTATGAAAAACAGCCTTGCTGATAACTTGAGTTTAGGTTTCTAAACTCCAAAAGTTTGAAATAATAAATTTGTGCTGTTTTAAGCATTAAGTTGGTGGGAAATTGTTACAATGGCCATAGGAACCCCATACATATGATTTTCAGTTTAGTCACCCTAGTGGAAAGAGACAATCTTTTTGTATAGATGTGGCAGAAATTCCTAGAACAGACTTTAAACCAGTGGTTCTCAACCTTCCTAATGCCACGACCCTTTAATACAGTTCCTCATGTTGTGGTGACCCCCAATATCATTGTTACAAATTGAACATAATTAAAGCACAGTGATTAATCACAAAACCAATATGTAATTATATATGTGTTTTCCGATGGTCTTAGGCCACCCCCAAAGGTTGAGAACTGCTGCTTTAAACTAACCCAACTGGAATCTGACCCACAGGTTGAGAACTGCTGCTTTAAACTAACCCAATTGGAATCATGTGGACATTCTTGGAACAAATACCATGGCCAGGGGATAGAGCATTCTTATTTACCTACATCTGTCATATCTTCTTCCAGAGGAAAATGGTAGAAGTTGTTCTTCCTTTTTAATCTCCCATGAGGAATACTGATTTGTTATTTTATTTTTAAAATGTATCTTTATTGTTGAAAGTATTACAGATGCTTCTCTTTACCCGCATCCACCATCCACCATCACACTCCGACCCCCACCCCCCACCCCACCCCCGCAGACCGTCAAATTGGATGACAGATATTGAGTGAATAGCATCAGAGGGAAGGGGATAGAAAAGAAGAGGAAACGAAAGAGAGGGGGGATAAAAGGAAGAAAGATTAAATGGATGGATGGATGGATGGATGGATGGATGGATGAATGAATATAAGAAAAAGACACTCTGACAGAGAATAACAAAATCACAATTACAAATACTACCCAACAACTCAGGAATTGTATTCATGCCCTCCATATGAAAAGTGAATCAATTTAATAGTAAGTGTCTGCATGTTTTAAAATCAGGGATATATTAAATATAAAATATTATTGACTATTATGTTTTCAATCTGAAACACCACAATCAAATATAGGTATAATATGAGCTGAAAAGAGTATATAAAGTACATGCTAATATATACTCATGTATATATGCTTATATATACATGTACATATAAGATACATGCTTATATTGTTGAATATATCAATAGGTACTCTCAGCTTCACTTACCTGAGATATATTTTATTTGGTCCTGTGTGTTTTAAATTAACCCTATAATGAAGTTTATATTTAAAATAACCAGATCTGTGAGTTATGTCATTTTTGTTATCAAATATTTTATCAAGTGCTCACTTTAAACAGAAATCAGAGGTGACAGGTAAAATTTAGGAGGTAGAAGTTCAAAGACTACAAGCCAAAATCTATGAAATTATGCAGAATTACGGGCCTAATGTATGCTGTAAAATATTTCAACATGTTTACATGTGTTTGGAAGACTGTTTTATAATCAGTTTATCAGGAGTAATATAGTAAAGTGATGTACATAATTATCCACATTAATTAATTTATTATGTTTTCCTAGCCTTCTCACTCAGAATTCCATGGAGACAACATTTATAACATCAAGAGACAGTAATCAGTCAATATTGCTTTTTCTATAAGTAACTATGTATTTTTCCCTTTAAAAAAAGGAATGAGTGATAACCAGATATTATCAGCCCATCTTCCATACCTTTTCCTGACATTCTTTTCTTTGAATGTGTAAATAATTACTTTTGCCCTGTCAGAGCACGGCTGCTCTGAGTCCACATATTCTTTGGAATCCTGCCGTACTACACTAACTGTCGGGGCCCCACTGCCAGGGGCTGGACCTTCTTGGACCATGGGTGGTAGACAGAGAAGCCATGAGAAGTCGTGGGTGTGTAAGAAAGTCTTTATTGTAGGAGCCAGTGGCCATATAGCCATTGCTAATAAGGAGCCACAGCCACTGGACAAAACAGTTCTTCACAAAGCAAAGTCCCATACAATAGGTGGCAGCACAGTTCTTCACAAAGCAAAGTCCCATACAATAGGTGGCAGCACACCAGCTAGTTAACAAATCATCTTTCCCACACAGCAACAGCAGCCTCTGTACCCACAGCCTTACATCGCAGCAGCACCTGAGCTCTCTCTCAAGCTTCACAGAGCAGTGCCTGAGCTCTGAGCTTTCCTAAGCAGCCTCAGTAGCCTCTCCCTAGCACACTGACTGGTCAGTAACATGTATTGTACTACTTAGACAAGAGAGGCTTTTTGCCAAATAGTGACCTTACTGTGCACCTGCATAGTCCTTGGACACCCTGATTAAGATTCCCAGACTCAGAGTAGCCTTGGTCATCCGGTGTACTCTAAACCAGGCTTGAATATTTCAATTGGCATCTGGTGTACTCTGGCATAGTTCCCACATGCCCCAGGAGGTGAGTAAAGAAGAAAAAAGGATAATGGCTTCAATAGTGGGAGAGTGGAAGATTCTTTTAGCCCATCCCTCAAGAAAGAAATAATGGTCAGTGATGAAATGGATTGACATTTTCTTTTATAGTCTACAAAGCCCAGTTAAGTAGTTTTTTCTTTCATTTTCAAAATTAAAAATACAGATGTAACCCGCCAGTCTCTGGAGCATTATCTCAATTCGTTGAGGTTCTGCTTCCCAGCATATGTTGACAGTTTGGCTCAAATAAACTCACAAAAATTCTTAAAAAAAAAAAAGCATTAGGATAACATATTTTCTTTATATACCATACTTCCCTTTTTCTACTATTATATCATACACTCCCCCTGATTTTTGTTTTTTTATCTCACCAATCAAATGTCTAAATATTTATTAGAAGACATTTTCTTCTTTCTGTCTATACCAGTTCACTTGGTTATATAATCAATCAGCATCTGCATTAGTTTTCTAGGGCTGACATAACAATACCTCAGATTGGGTGGCTTAAACAAAAGTTATTTTCTTGCAGTTCTAGAGGCTGGAAGATCAAGTGTTGGCAAGTTTAGTTTCTCCTGTCTTCTATCATTGGCTTTCAGATGGCTGCTAACTTACTGTGTCCTCAAATGGCCTGTTTTCTGTGTATGAGTGTCCTGGTATCTCTCCCTGTGTTGTGAAAAGAACACAAGTCAGCCCTAGCTGGTTTGACTCAGTGGATAGAGCGTCAGTCTACAGA
Organism: Myotis lucifugus; assembly: GCF_000147115.1. Classification (NCBI taxonomy): domain Eukaryota; kingdom Metazoa; phylum Chordata; class Mammalia; order Chiroptera; family Vespertilionidae; genus Myotis; species Myotis lucifugus. The sequence continues at coordinate 4,548,810 of NW_005871122.1, read as the reverse complement.
CTAAAGGGACCCAGGTTTGATTCTGGTCAAGGGCAATGCCCGGGTTGTGGGCTCGATGCCCAGTAGGGGGTGTGCCAGAAACAGCCGATCAATGATTTCCTCTCATCTTTGATGTTTCTATCTCTCGCTCCTTCTCCCTTCCCCTCTGAAATCAATAAAAATATATTTACAAAATAAAAAAAGAGCACAAGTCATACTGGATTAGAGCCCACTCATAGGACTTTATTTAGCCTTAATTACCTCTTTAAATGTCCTATTTCCAAATACGGTCACGTTCTGAAATACATTTCATTTTCTTCCTTAAATTAAGATATTATGAAATTATTCAAAATTTGGACTCTTGAAAAACATGTAAAGTCACTCATAATATCACCCTTTATCATTTTCTAACCTCCTCTGCTTCTTCAACAGTTATATAAATTTAAACTATGATATTCCATGAGTGGTTTCTTGAATATCCTAAGATATTATTAGGGTTTCTTTACATGTAACCATGGTGTACAGTTTATGTGAAATATACTGAACCTGGCCACTACTGTTGTTCATCTACTCATTATTTCCCTTATCCATTCACTCAAAACAGTTTTGAGCCCCAACTATGAGCTGAGTACTATCTAGGAGCTCGGGATATAACAGTAAATAAAAAAAGACCAGATTTCTCCATTGAATTGACTGTCTTCTTTCAAAACTCTTATTTTTCTCAGGGAGTTTAATTAATGAGACTTGCCCACACCCTCCATGCATATTGCTCCTGTAATAATGCATATTACAATCTTCAAATGAGAGCCTCTTACCAGCAGGAGACATCCTGTATAATACAAGGCTAATATGCAAATAGGAGACATCCTGTATAATACAAGGCTAATATACAAATAGACTGAACGGGGAAACAACCTAACAACCAATCGCTATGACGTGTGCTGACCATGGTGGGATGGTGGGGTAGGTGAGCAGGGGCGCCAGACCAAGGCGGAGCACCAGTCACTGTAATCGGGTCAAGCCTCTGGTGGTTATTGAAAATTCTTTGCTCCTGCTATTTTCCAGAATCTAAAATTATTTTTTAAATCAAGACATTCACAGTTTTCTCTCACCATAAACCTGGCACCTAGTGTATTTTAGGGGTTAACTTTCACTGTTTTTAAGGTCATAATGTCTTTCTTTTTTATGTTATTTCCATTATGTAGAGACTAGAGGCCTGGTGCATGGATTCGTGCTCCCGGTGGGGTCCCTTGGCCTGGCCTGTGCCCTTTTGCAATCCAGGACCCCTTGGGGGATGTTGAACTGTCAGTTTTGGCCCAATCCCTGCAGGCCAGGCTGAGGGACCCGGTGCACATGCACCAGGCCTCTTGTATGCATATAAGATCTTTGGTTAATCTCTTCCAACCCCCCCCCCCCCCTTCCCTCTGAGATTCATCAGTTTGTTCCATGTTTCCATGCCTGTGCATTGAGCATCTGCCCCCTGGTGCTCAATGCACATCATAGCTACCGGTCGCATGGTTGAAAGGTTGGACACTTAGCATATTGGCCTTTTATATATATAGATTAGTTACTTATTTTATCATCATATACAGGTAAGGAAACTGAACCTAAAGAGATGAAGTGACTTTACCAATTACTCTCAGCTAGTAATTGGTAGACACAGGATTTGGAGAGAGGCTCCAGAGTCTGTACTCTTAACTTGTATATGCTGCCTCAGTTAAAAGTAGATGTTTTATTGATTTCAGTTCCATCCCCAATTTTAAAAATCCAAGTATCTGTTTAATACGTAGAAGGGTTTAAATTATATATAATCTTAAAACAAAAATTCTGTATCATTTTTTTAAATGGGGCATCTATATCAGCATTAGGATGTAAAGTCATGGAGGCTGTAGTCTGTGTAGTTAACTCTGATGATTAGGTGTCCAGGCTGCAGTGTTGGTACCAGCATGTGCAATTGAAGCCTGAATGTGCAGGACTCTTGGTATTCACTGATTTCACGTGATGACCTAATTTCTCAGATCCAAGATGATAACTTACAAGAGAAAAACATAACAGAGGTGCTTATAATAAAGCATTGTTTCAATTAGGTCACAGGAGATATCAGTATAATGTTGATAAATGTGCTATGATGCTTAGGGTAACTCTATAGACATTTACTACCTGCGGGTAGACTATAAACCAAAGCTAATATACAAGTGTATTCATATGGTAAGTATGATCAAAGGAAATCCTTGGGAACAATTAACCTCAGAAATTATATTTTTAAGGGCTTGCTGTAAGAAAGTCTTAAGTAATCATCTAAGAACACCTGCATAATTAAGAGTAGACCCAATCATTAGATTGGTTGACACTTTCAGGATATCCACTTATGAGATCACTGCTCTCTTACAGTATTTGGCATTTTATTTTTAATTATGTAACTAATTATTGTATTTTGTTATTTTAAAACAGCTGCATAGCTCATAAAGTGTGTTTAGGATGCCTAAATAGAACTTATAACTATAGTGATATACACTATTGTTTATGGCTTCTTGTGAAATGCAATCTTTGTGACATTTTGTTTGAATTTGTATATAAAAATTGCTATTTCCATTCCTTTGGAAACAATGACAACTGAAACAATTACATTGTGTAATATACCAAGACCTAGCTTATTTTCTTTCTTTTACTTATTTATACTGAAAATCATGCATCCATGAAGTACATAATAAATGCCTATTTCCAGACAAATATATTGCCTATTAATTCTAATTTCAGGAGTGTGTGGGTAGCTGTTGTGAAAGGGTGTCTCTAAGTAAAAATAATTCTGTTTCAATACTGGTATATGGAAGTTTCATTTGTTTTGAAACCAAGGTATTGAGAATTTATTAAAACCTCCAGACTAATTATACAATTAGGAATTCTGATCTTCTGCCTCATGCACAAATACACATGGTTTTAAGTTGAAGAAAGCTGACTCCCTTTGACTGGAGAATAAATTTACATTGCAGAACACAATTCAAAATCCAAGGAAACAGTGATTTTGCTAAAGGAACATGATTAAAATGGGAAATAGCTTTGGTCTAAAATAAATATAGTCCAAACTCTATACCATTATTTAGTCACTAGAAGTTAAAAGATCCACTATATTAAACTAAGTTTTTACACTCTTTTGTGTTTATTTCAACTGAAATAAGTAAGAAACTGGGTCAAATAAATATATTAGACTTGATTAATATTTATTACTACTTTTCAATAGTAAATTGAGATTCTCTATTAATAAAACATATTATTGTTTTTAGAATGACTTTTAGGAGAAATCAGCATTATTCTTACAGGAACAGTAAAAGACATAGTATAAATAACTAAAACTTCAATGGTATTCCTATAAAAATTTATGAAATTTTGGAACAAAGTATCCTTATTGATTTTCAACAAGTTTATTCTTTTATTTTCTACATCTTACTTATAACAAGCCAAACATATTTTAAATTAAATTACATATTTACCTGAGGAAGGGAGCTATTATTACACAGGTAAGTGAATTGGGGCCATTGACAGAAAAGGATCATTTTAAAACATTTTTTGCATATTTTAGATTAGCTTATGTTTATAAGGGTATTTTATGAATTTTAACCATGTGGATACCACCTTGTATTAATGCCAAAAATTAATTTTTGTAAGTATTATACTTTTAATTTTTATTTTATATTTCACATAGATTCCAAATAGAAAATCAATGGGTTATAAAAATATATGGTAGGTAGATAGATTTTAAATTAAAATGTTAATTAAATGTGAGCTACTTTTACATAATATAGAATGTTTTATGTTCAGAATATGTTGTTCTACATATTATATTTATAGATAATGAAATCCATGAGCAGAATGTAAAAACTGAGTTCTGAAATTAACATTATAGGCAATCATAACTAACAAGTCTCCTTCAGAAAGTGAAATTTCACAGTGTAATTGCTGCATTTCTTGAATGAAGCCATAAAAAAATGAGAAACTAATTACTTTGATAATGGAATTATTATTTTTTTGCCCTTCCCATTCTGTGTATTTTTAGTGAAAATGTAGTTCCACAAGCACCAGAATGACCCTAGAGTATTATGCATTTATTACTAAGGTAAAGTTTTAAATATTTTTTTCTGATTAACTATGTTTGCTTTTAGGGAGCACTATTTATAGAAAATTAGCAATGTTATTATGGCCCAATTAAAACAAACAATCAAACAAACACAACTCTATGTATTTGTCAACATTTTACTTTTAATTTTTTCATAAGTCACACATGGTGCCTTTATTTTTTTAAAGGAGCTTTATTCTTTTGTTTTTAATATATTTTTTTATTGATTTCAGAGAGTAAAGGAGAGGGAGAGAGAGAAACATCAATGATAAGAGAGAATCCTTGATTGGCTGCCTCCTGCTCGCCCCCTACTGTGGATGGAGCCCATAACCCAGGAATGTGCCCTTGACCAGAATTGAACCAAGACCCTTCAGTCCGCAGGCCGACTCTCTCTCCACTGAACCAAACTAGCTAGGGTTGGTGCCTTTATTTTAGTCATAAACTTTATTTTATCATAAGCCTTTTGAATTAGATACAATCCCATTAAAATTAAAGCAAACAAACAAAGAAAACCACATTTCTAAGTGTAGAATGCCCCTGATAGCATCTAGGACTTGCATCTACAGAGGCTGTTATGCACGTGTCAATGCATTTCTGTATGCACCGCACCATACAATTACAGATCTTGAGTCTCCCAGTAAAAATTGTATTCAGCTTTAAAAGGCCTCTCTTAAATAAACAATTAAAGTAGATTCCCTTGGTTTTAGCTAAATAGAATTAACTTTTCAAGTAAATATCCTCTCCCTCTCAAGTAAAATCATACCAAAAAATACAACTTAACATTTGGAATAAAAAGTTGTTGCTTTTGGTTTTCTCCATTGCTGAGTAAATTGCTGTTGATTTAATTTGGTGATGACTCTAAAACAAATTTCCACAAAAGTACATTTGTTCTTTTCTGTTCTCACTTGTTCATCTGAAAACCACAGTATCTATCATTTGAAAGCAAAGTTTCTTGACTCTTTCAATGTGACACATGACTTGGCAACTGTTGCAAAATTCACTCCTCACTTAAAAAAGTGAAAAGCAAACAAAACTAAATTACAGTAATAATTTACATTTTAATAACTTACATTTTAATAAGCTGACCAAAAAAGTGGAAGTATAGTGTTTGATTTCCAAACGCTAGGGCAATAATTGTGTCCTGGGTAAGGAATATCCCCATTTCCCCTGGGTCATGGGGCAAACATTGACATCACCCTGCCCTTCCTAATTAAAATGCCAACCTGCCTGATTTATACTGTAGTAAAATTCTCAGGCAAACACTTTAAATCACACACAAAAAATTTAACTTTTTTTGTGTGTTAAATTGCTACTTATGGTTAAAGGTAGCTTGAGGAAGACTTGGCCAACCTACCACACTATTCCAGTTTTTAAAACATAGCTTGGGTCTAAAATATATAAGATTGAGATAATCATTAATATTGCTCGTATGTGAAATATAATTGTCATTACTGTTATACCCACATAAACTGTTATTTTTGCCATATTCACACAGATTGATAATTTGGTATATGCAAATATCCTTTAAAATAAGGGGTACATATTTCATAAATAGATATTTGAAAATCAGAGAATTATTTTTCCTTAAAATTCTTCATAAAATAGAAGAAATAAATGTAGACAGATAGATTCCAAACATGACTCTTTCTTCTTTTTGAAACTGAAAATAGTGATGGTGCCTACCATCATAAATTTTTCCACAAGTAAAGCACTTAGAATCATGCCTGGCTTACATTAAAACTTTGTAATTACCCATATATTTTCGTATAAAAAGCTTTAAGAAAATTAAATAAATGAAGGCACATATACTGAACAGTTATTGAAAATATTGGTCAAATTAAACTACAACTATAAAATATTAATGTTGTTGAGTCTGGAATATTTCCCATCTCACACAGAGCTGTCTTAGGTTCTATATCATGGCTAACATCATTGATTACTCATTAACTTGCTCAATAAGTTTTGTACCATTGATTTCTTAGTAACCCACATCAATCTATATAGAAGCTGACCTTATCAAATGTAGTCATTTTAGCTTTGAGCTAAGACACCTCAAGTGACTTGATTATTTCTGTATTAAATAATCAAATTGTGTCTTTATTCACCTGTCATTTCTTGAGACACAATAAGGTCTAGCAATTTGGCTAGGCTTAGTGCAGTCAAGATATGCTATTATCTATATGTTCACACATTAAATGAACATCACTAAAATGAACTACAAATCTTAAAAGTCCTAAGATAGATAATTGATCTTGCATCAATACTTCTTTCAGTTTGGACACACATATTATATGAGAGAGGGGATTTTTGCATAACTATTATTTCAAAGTTAACTAAAAAATTATAATATAAATCTTACCTGTATAATGAATAAAAATAACTGAAGAAAACAAATTTGCAAATTCTGTTTTAATACTTCATCTGTTCTTATCACCATCTTATTCTACACCCTGACATATTTTCTCTGATACAGATATAGATACAGATGAATTTATATTTTAAATAAATTATTTCCTTCTAAAATAATAAACAGTTATTGTGTTGGGCAACATTTTTATTAAAAGTAAAATCTCTCTAACATGCTATTAAATAAATGTTTTGTATATTAACTTTACATTTGTACTGGAAATATTTTCAGGTCTCTGTATTCCCTGAATAGTCAGTTGGCACAGTGGCTAAGCATATGTGCTCTGGAGCTAGAGCCCTGCATGAACTGCCACACTACATACTAATTGTACATTTTGTAAATTACCCGATCTTTGCGTGTAGGGGTGACAACGGGGGGAAAGTGGGAGACATCTGTAATACTCTCAACAATAAAGATAAGTGTAAAAAAGAAAAGGAAAAGGAAGAGAATAAGAGAAAAAGAAAAGTTGCATTGCCGTAACTTAATGGTTTCAATGTAAATTGGAAATCAGAAACAGCAGTGGAAGAAGAGGAAGAGGAAGTATATCATTGGGTTATTTTTAAGATATAAATGAATTAAAACATGTAATACTTATATGGAGAAATCACTTGTGAGTTATCATATTTCATTTAACAGTGGGAATTACAGTTATTATCATGATTCAACAACAACAAAAGTATCTCTACTCCCAGATTACAGTGTCACCCTAGACTCACTTTTGGTGTTTGTTTGTTTGTTTTAAGAATCTATTCAATAATCTGATTTTGTGTTTTTCATATGGAAGTTAGGGTAATGAATTTTATCAAAGGACTACCATCACAAAACAAAACCTTCCAGATAGGCCCTGTGAAGATCACATTTGTAATGAAAATGAAAATACATAGAAAAAAACAGTAAATAATTTGCCTATATTCTTTTAAAGTATTTACTTTTCAGTTCACAACTCATTTAAAAAATTCATCTCAAATAAATTCAATTTCATATCTAATAAAAATTTATAATTAATGATTAAGCAATTTTTGCTCCTTAATTTCTACATTTTATAAGTTTAATAGGTATAATTTCCATACATTTATGTGAGTACTTTTTAGGTTTTGAATATTCCTATACCCCTTAACGGATAATTTAAATAACTATAATATAGGTATCTATCTCTGCCTTTTATGAAAATTCAGTTATAAAGGCATTAACATTTTAAAAGTACATGAATTAACTTGTTCTCAGAATTAAAGTAACTCTCTAAGTTACTTGACACTGACTAAAGAAATCAGTAAGGTTCATTTTAGATCTTTTTAAAAAATGTCATTCCTGAAACATACATTAACTTATTTTTATGAATTGTTAATCATCATTATACTCACAGCTATTTTATTTAATATTAGAGGCCTGGTGCATGGTTTCGTGCACTGGTGGGGTCCCTCAGTCTGGCCTGCTCCCTCTCACAATCTGGGACCCCACTGGTGCACAATAGGGGCCGGGGAGGGCTCCAGGGCATGTCTGGCCCATCTTGCCCAGTCCTGATCAATCGACCGATCACTTAGGCATATATATATAACAATGGAAAATCATTTCAGTGTCACTAAATTAGCCCTTTTAGCTCTTTCTTTTTAATTATATATGTGTACATGTGTATATTCTTTTATATTCATTTACTATTCACATTCAATTCCCCTCATAGGATGTCATATTAATATATTTAATATGTATTTTATTTTAATTTAGCCAGTTATTTTAAGTAATTTCTCATTAGTGAAAGTGATCAAAACAAATTTTGAAATCTTTATTTTGTAATGTGAAAACTATTTTACATTGATAATATTTTTCATAAGTTTGAGAAACTGAAGTTTTTTAATTGAATTTATTGAGTGACCTTAGTTAATAATATCATATAGGTTTCAAGTGTACACTTCTATGATGCATCATCTGTATATTACATTGTCTGCCCATCACCCAAAGCCAAATCTTCTGTCAACAGATATTTGACTCCTTTTAGCATTTACTATATCACCACCCTCCTTTCCTCTGGTAACCATCATACTGCTGTCTATGTCTGTGTATGTGCAGGTAGGCTAATTAAATCAAAGCTTACAATATTTGAAAAAAATTTGATTTAATCCTAATACTCATCAATTTGGAAACTGATTAAATACATTTTAATATAGTTTACGTATAAAATATCATGACGTCATTGAAATGGTACTTATCTACATCTACAAATATGGAGAGTTGTATCTGATATGTTATTGAGTAAAATAAGCATATTATAAAATAAGCCACTTTTTATTATGGATGTGTTTGTATTAATGTGCAGAAAAAATACATAAAATGGATTCATAATTCTGTTTATTCTTGGGGGAGTGTTATTATAGATTTTTTATTTTGTTTTTATATGTTTCAGTACTGTCTTAGATTTTAAAATAATTTTGTGCAATTAATTTTATGTTATAATGATTTTTACTTTAAAAAAGACTATTTTTGCTTTGAAAATATGTATTTTATTTGAATGTATTCTATATTTTTCTATTTTAAGTTTAATTACATGCTATGTCTATTAATTTGGCATCACAGAAATCAAAAGAGAACAATGTTTCAGAAAGGAGTGATTAACCAACTGAAGTATTCTGAAAAGTGAAGTAAAATGAAGACCAAACTGTATTCCTTGCATTTAGCAACCCATGCATGACTTTTACAATTGCATGCAAGTTGGAGTTCTAAGGCTATCCTATAGTCACATAATTAATAATAAGGGGATGAGGAAGAGAAAGCAAGTATAAATAACTACGTCTGTATATTCGGAGGACAGGAAGCTTTTGTAAAGCTTTGGTTAGTTGGTTGGGTGGTAGGTTGCTTGGTTGGTTCATTGGTTGGTTGGGAAAACAAGAACTTCACTCCCAGAGTGACCTTTTCTCTCCTAGCATATTGCTGGTCACACGGAGTGGATTCCCTGACTTTTCATATTGTTATTCATGAGGTTTGGGCCCCCTGATCTTTTCCTTCCTAAAGATAATATCTAGGCCTCAGTTGTAGTTCAGCTCCAGGCCCAGAAACTTGGCAAAACCACACAAGTGAGCCACGGCGTTCTCAGGGCCAGCTGCATTGACTAATGACCCGCTGCCCTGGCACCGGCCAATTAGTGGAGATTAGGATCCTGAAAGAACACACCTGGAAAGCCTTGGCTCACTGAGAAGTCAGAGCCCAGCCTGGGCTCTCCTGCTTCTTCTTCTATGCCCTTCCTTTTTGTCTGTCCTAAGTGTATTTTTGCTGCAGCCAATACATTTTTATTTACTTTGCTACACTTTGTATCTTGGTTGAAATCTTTCCTTCAAGAAGACAAGAACCGAGGTAGGTCTCATCATTTCAACAATAAGAGTGGATCCAACGCAGCTAGTTTTAAGTTGATGAAAATTGAGATTCATATAATTTGACTACATTTTACTCTTGAACAGACAGGGAAAGGAGAGTGCATGGGTTGGGGGTGAAGAGGAAAATGTTTAAATGTTCTTTGATAAGAATGAGAGACTGATCTGATTCAATAAATGAGGTATATTCTTGGGAGTTTTGAGAGCTCACTTGCAAAGAATAAATTTATAATTGCTATAACCCTTTTATATTGTGTTATTTTCACTAATATTAATGATATATCTGTGCACACATATATGGATGTCAATATTTGCATTCATCAGTGCTAGGATCTTATCATTTTGGTGTAACTTAAGGGACCAGTGTTGAGGAATCCTCACATACTTTAATTAAGGTAAATGATAGTGTATCATGAAATCTAAACAATTTATAAAGCTTTTAAAAAAAGAAAAAGAAAGATGAATGAGGAGAAATATCAAGAAAAATTACAGTTGGCGTATTTGAATGAATATTTGACAAAGTAATTTAGAAGGGAGAATCATTTCTTGTGTTCAAAAACTAAAGTGACTGGAGAAGCTATTGGTGAGATGAAGTAATGAATGGAATTAATGAGGAAGTCAAGGAACTGAGTGAATAAAAGATTGGATGTGCTTTCCATAAGAAGAGTGAAGTCACAATATTGGCAGCATTTTAATTGGGTAGAAAAATCATATGTGAGAGAGAGAGTTTTCAGTGAACTAGGGAGGATTTCTTAGAGGGCAGTGAATTATATACTAATCATAAGATGTGGATGGTGAGATGGGTAGAATAAGGCTTAAAGAAGCAGATAACATGATACTGTTAATCAATGTCACCGCAATACATTTAATTTAAAAAATAAGCATATAACAAGAATGTGGAAGAAAAATAAGGAAAAGGCATTGCAGAACAAGTGAGATACATAACCCTGTTTCCTGAAAATAGAGAAGATGCCATATAAAATGAAATGGCTGCAGATAAAGCAACATTCATAATTGATATATAATTTTTAGTTCAGGACAAAATACATAAAAAGTATTCAGAGTAGAATTTTGGGCTGGTAGATGTGGGGAGAGGGAATATTTGTTAAAGAGAATGTCAGTCATGTCCCATATACTAGTCAAAATTGTGTGATGTAAGAAAGTAGTGATTGCCTTAGATGTTTGGCTTAGTGCATAAAGAGTTGGCCCATGCACTTAAGGGCCGTGGGTTCAGTTCTGGTCAAGGGCATATTCTTCTGTTGCAGTCTCAATCCCTAGTTTGGGCCAGGGTGCGTGTGGGAGGAAAACAATTGATGTGTGTCTTGCACATTGACGCTTCTCTCTCTGTCCCTCCTCCTCCCTTTCACTCTCTCTAAAAATCAATGGAAAAATATCCTCAGGTACAGGTTAACCAGAAAGAAAAAAGAAAAGAAAAAAGAAAGTAGTGATAATTTGGGAGGAGGAGAGACCATCAAAGTGGTTAAAATGTCGTTACTTAGATTTTATGGACAGTTGAACAAAACTGGCTAAATGTGCTGATAAACAAAAAAAAAATGCAGCCAATTTATTTTATTTATTTTCTAGATAGTTTTTATAGATACAATTTTAAGAGACAATTCTTTTTTTTTAATGGGGTATTGAGGTACATGGGAAAGCCATTTCTAAAGTAAAATTATTTTATTTGGGAGACACAATTATTGAAAATCATAGAATGGGAAAAAAACTGAGATGAGATAATTTATCTTTTAAAGCTTGAGTAAACTTGTTAACAGAAATAAAAATGTATATATTTAAAGCTATAGAACAATCTTAGTCATAAGTGCATTAGATGCTCAAATTCAAAATAAAATAACAACAAATGGAATTTAACAATATGTTAAAAATAAAGGTGTTTTATTGTAAACTAGATATTTCCCACAACTGTGAGAATCCTATGTAATAAAAGCCCAGCAACAGAAACGGCGGAATGACCAGAATGACTACAACACCAGAACAGCCGAGAACCTGCCCTCCCCACCGGTGCACTGGGCCTCTATAGAAATATAAAACCCTACCCCACCACCACTCCAACCCAACCGCCAAAGGCTCCTGAAACCACCAAATTAGCTGATTCAGGCTAGCAGTTCAAAGTGTAAAGCCTCATTCACATGTGAAGAATTCACACCTTTCCCCTCCCCCTTCCCCTTGGACTCCATGTCTCAGAGGAGGCATGCATGGTATGGATGCGCAAATGAAAGCTCAGAAAAGTTACTCATTTGGGGTCCTGTGGCACCGACAGGCAGAGAAAAACTGATCACCAAAAGCCAAGCACCAGTTTCCCTTCCTCACCCATGGCCTCAGCTCCAGACAGGCACTCCCCATGGCAGGATACAATGAGAGCCCCCACTCGAATCTTTGCTGAAACAAGATAATAGAAACCTAAGGACCCAAATGCTGGGGTCCAGGCCGCCAGGCCCTACTCAGCACAAGGCCAAGGGGAGCTTAGACCAAGTTCTGGTCCAATTCCAAACTGGGTTGTGACCTGCCATCCCAGGGCCACAGCATATGCTGAACTGTGTAATTGCGGGGAGCGCTCTGGAGGCGGAGGGCTCATCCTAACCCCAGGGCTCCAGGGACTCTCCGCCTGTGTGCCCTTCCCCCATGTGCTCAGCCCCAGATGTGCCAGCAAAGCCCCTTTGCTGGGGTGGGATTGCATGGGGAAGGCAAGGGGAGAGGTGGCCGGCCCACAGCCTCTCCTGTGGCTGTTTGCACCCATGTAATTAGCTCTAATTATCCTGGGCCTTCAGTTAGTTGACTCTGGGCCTGGGAGCTGCTCCCGGGGTAAATGCACCCACGGAGCTGCTGCTCTGCCGAATTAGTCCTCTCACTGGGCCAGGAAGCTCTATCCCCATCCACAGCACCCTGTGTCGTGTGTCTGTCTCGACCTGTGCGTCTTTCTCCCTGTTCCTTGCTCTCTGATCCTGTTTACTCATTCCCCATGTCTCGCTGGGCCTTTTGTCTTTTTCTCTCATAGGATCTCTGCCCGTGGAGAACACCCCTGCCACCCCTGCAAAGGAACATACACCAGCAGAATCTGCCTTTTCAATAAAAAATGACAAGTAGGAAACAGAGTGAATTAAAAAGCATTAACTTTAAAACAATCCATGTGTCTGAAAATGCGTTCCAAATGGCAGCACTTTGGTGGGGGTAGCAGGGGCGGGACATGTTGGCTATATGTTCTGGAGCCTCAGACACAAAGTGTAGGGGGCTCAGCAACTCTCTATGGACCCCTCCCACTAGCCACCTGGGAGGGTAGAGTCTGGGGAAGGGACTTACTCTATACTCACCCTTGTGGACCCCCACCTGATTCCATAGACCCTTTCCCCTGTTCTGGCATCTGCTTGTCCCTCTTATTCCCCCAGTCCCTCAAACCTTCCTATGCTGACCCCAGCTCTCCTTCTGCACCAACCCTCCCCACCCCCAGCCCCCATACAGATTTCACCCTCTCCCTCCCCCACCCCCAGTCTTCTACCCCATACTTCTTCCTGCCCTGCCCTGCCTTGCCCTGCCCCATCTCCATTCTGCCCTCCTGCCCCAGACCACCCAGCAGCCCTGGCTCCAGGAGAAATGGTTAGAACAAAGCTTTCTTTGGCTGGAAGAGACTCTCCAGGGAGCTGCATACAGAAAGGTGCTCCCAGTCCTTTACCTGCAACTGCTCTGTCCTGCCAGATGTAGACCAGATATTGTGTCTCTGGAGACAGAGGGTAGCAGAAGTAGGCTGCTGTCCTTAGAAGCCCCTCATCAGGAGAAAACTCTCCCCCCACCCAAAAATAAGTTCACCCTGCTGCCTCCCTTATCACTTTCAGCAACCCTCCTTTGCCCCTTTCCCTGGAAGTGGAAGGATTGGAGCACATCTATATATATAAAAGAGTAATATGCAAATCGACAGAATAGCAGAACAACCAGAACGACTGCTCAATAATTTGCTATGAGGCTCACTGACCACATCTTGGTCCCTCCCCCTGGCCAGCAGGCTCCAATCACCCGATGGCAAATGGCTAGGTGGTGGGGGGGGGGGGCAGCTGCTGGCAGCCAGGGAAGATGGCCCTGGTCACAGGCCAGGCCTAGGGACCATACCCGCGCTTGAATTTCATGTGCCGGGCCTCTAGTAAAAATATATTTTTTTAAAAAATAAATTAAAAAATGAAAGAAGATAGGAAGGATTTTGTATTTTCAAGCTTATTCTGGATTGTTACATTTTTTAGTAGAAAGAAACTAAATCTTCTTTCATTGGACAGATATTGTAACATAAAAGTATTCAGGTTATATAACCCACTAAGCCTTTGCAATTTTATTAAAACTACAATGAGAAGCATATGAATTCTACATCTTCCCCAAGGTAGGATATAGATAATATCGCTAGTCAATAATATGCCAGATTTTGAATGTCAATAATTAATTCAACTAATTTCAATGCCTCAATAATATGATTAACAGGTGTACAGAATGGATCACTGAGGCAAAATGGCCACTAAAAATGTAAAAGCAACTGTAACATTTTTACTAATTTGTATAAGCAAATAACCAAAATTTCCTATATTCCTTTCTCAGCCATTATCTTACTATAATATAAATTTCTGCTGTGAACAAAATCCATTTTCTGTTTATTTTTCTAATCATATTGTGCTGTTTTAAAATAATTCTGACTGAATTCAGATTTACAAAACTGAGCTTGAGAAAATAGTGGTACAAAAAAAGGAAAATGGAATATACAAAAGAATTCCACAAGTAGGCAATTCATGGCTAATATTTCCAAGAGCAGGAACTTTGGGCTGTTCTGGATTGTTTCTCTACTATCGATTACTTTCATTGTCAAGGTTATCTCAATGACAACTATGGTTTGGCAGTTCCAGGCATTGTGTTTGCATTCCAGGCAGTGAGCATGAACGAAGGCAGAAAGGGCACGTGTCCTCTATTTAAAGGGTCTTCCTGAAATCAGCCACCAATCTTCTGTTCACAGTTCATTAGTCAGAAATTTGTCACATGGCCAAAACTAGTTACAAATAAGGCTTAAAATATAGTAGCAAGTTGCTATTATAAAATAAGACTTATGTGCCTTAGGAAAAACAGGAAAAATATAATTAGAGGACATTAGAAGTTTCTGGATTATTGGTAGTCAGAAAAGGTTTTATTTTTAACATTGGTCTTGCATTTAGACACCTTTTACAAAAGACTGATTAATTAAAATGGCTTGTCAATTTATTCGTTGAGATTACCAGGTAGGCGATAATATATTTCTACAAATAATAAAGGTCTTGTTTCTTCCTTGTGATCTTTTTACATTTATACTCTTTTCATATCTTAATGAATTGGCTACCACTGCCAGCAAATGTTACTACACTTGATCTTAGCCAAAAGGCCGAGAAGCGATAGCAAATGTTAAATAGTAACTATAAGTAAACTTATTTTATTCTTTGTTTTAAGGGAATGTTTTAAATAGTTTACTATTTGACATTCAGCTTAAAGGTAAGAAACGATTTGTCATAGCTTGCTGTTTTAAAATCTTTATATTTTTTATTTAATGTACATATTTACATTAATATACTTCCTGATGTTACACTATTCTTACATTGCTGATCCAAATATATTTAGTAATGATTTGCCATACTTATATTTCTGAATTTAATTTACAAGTATTTTACTGTATTTTTATTTTATTTATTTATTTTTAATTTATCTTTATTGGTGAAAGTATTAGAGGTATCCCCTTTTCCTCCATTGACTCCCTCCACCCTACAACTGCCCCCGCCTCCCCCCCGCCACCCACCCAGTTTCACATTGAGGTTTACAGATCTAGTTCTGGAGAAAATGATAGGTGTGTCTCCTTCCAGGATCCTGGACAGACAGCACTGCTCCCTAGCTGTGGCAGGGAAAGGCTAGAGCTTTGTTACAGGAATTTTTAAGGATCTGCTGTCATACAAAGATTGGTTGGTCTCCTTGTGACTATGTGTCCTGGTGGTACCCTAAACTGGCAGAACTGCTCACAGTCTATGGCTGGGAGTGACTGAAGCCAAGAATAAGGCCATTTCAGAATTTCTGGGGATGCTATGGCTATTTGTGGAATATAATGAATCAGCATATCTTTATGCAAATGAACTGTCAGCCAAGATGGCGGCCGGCAGCCATGCACTGAAGTGAGCAGGGAGGCTTGCTTGCTTCAGTGACTGCGGACTCCAACGTTTCCCGCCTCACTTGCCGGCCTCTCAGCTGCAAGTCTAAGCAACTATGTACTATGTTGCAAATAAGAAGCTAAACAAAATGCTATGGGGATGTAGATGGAAATGCATTTCACTGGGTTCCTGGGCTGGGGAGAGCCTAAACCCAGTTACAAGGCCTTTTCAGAATCTACAGTTAGACCACATTCTGCAGTCCTTCCTCTAGGGATTTAATATACATTAAGTAATTACGATAGGAAGCAATTTTTAAATACAATTAAGGCTTAGTAATCTAAAACTGAGCTGAGGCCTTTAAGTTGGATGGTGTATTTTTATGCTATTGTTGATGTACTTTACTTCTAAGGTAAAGCTCTTTGAGGACCTTTCTGAAAGCCTTAGATACTTAATAAGTATCTCCTCCTTTGTAGTTAAGGAAAGCTCTGGTCAGCTTTACGCCCTCTTATCTGCCCACTCTCCTGCTTCTTTCTAGTCACCAAATTTGTAAACTGGGAAAATTTTTTATATGTTATACTCAATTCTCTAGACTCCTGAGTAATTTATACATAAAAATATATCTATTGTGATGCCTCCAACATATTATTTTTTCTCCTTTTCTGATGAGTGTTAATTATTTATTATTCTTAATTGCTTGACCACTTTTTTAATTATTTATTTTCTTTATTGACTAAGGTATTGCATATGAGTCTTTGTTTATCCATTGTCTCCCAAACCCACCACTCATATCCTCACCCCGCTAGTGTCTGTGTCCATTGCTTATGCTTATATGCATGCATACAAGTCCTTTGGTTGATCTCTCCACATTCCCCCCAGCCTCCTCTGCCTTCCCTCTGAGGTTTGACAGTCTGATCAATGCTTCTCTGTCTCTGTATCTGTTTTTGTTCATCAGTTTATGTTGTTCATTATATTCCACAAATGAGTGAGATCATGTGATATTTATCTTTTTCTAACTGGCTTATTTCACTTAGTATAATGCTCTCCAATTCCATCCATGCTATTGCAAATGGTAAGAATTTCTTCTTTTTTACAGCAGCAGAGTATTCCATTGTGTAGATGTACCACAGTTTTTTAATCCATTCATCTGCTGATGGGCATTTAGGCTGTTTCCAAATCTTAGCTATTGTAAATTACTAATATTTGGAAACAAACTGAGAGATAAAAATCACATAGTCATATCAATTGATGCAGAAAAAGCATTTGAAAAAATCCAACATCCTTTCTTGATAAAAAAAAAAAAACCTCAGCAAAGTTGGAATACAGAAATCATACCTCAAAATAATAAAAATCTTATATAACAAACCTACAGCCAACATCATACTCAATGGGCAAAAATTAAAACCATTTCAGCCAAGAACAGGAGCAAGACAGGGATGCCCACTTTCACCACTCCTTTTCAACATAGTACTGGAAGTGCTAGCCATAGCAATTAGACAGAAGAAGAAATAAGAGATATCCAAATTGGAAAAGAGGAAGTAAAACTGTCCTTATTTGTAGATGACATGATATTGTACATAAAAAAACTCTAAAGACTCCATCAAAAAATTATTACACTTAATAAATGAATTTGGCAATGAAGCAGGATACATAATTAACAATCATAAATCTATGCCATTTTTATATACCAATAGTGAACTTATAGAGAGATTTAAAAAAACAATCATATTTATCATTGTACCAAAAAAATTAAGGTATCTAAAAATAAATTTAACTAAGGAAGCAAAAGACATGTATTTAGAAAACTATAGAACACTGAAAAAAGAGATAGAGGATGACATAAACAGATGAAAAAACATACTGTGTTCATGATTGGTAGAATCGACATCATTAAAATATTCATACTACCCCAAGCAATCTAGAGATTCAACGCACTCCCCATTAAAATACCAACAGCATATTTCACAGACCAAGAATGAACTCTCTAAAAATTCATCTGGAATAAAAAAAAAAAACACCCCGAATAGCTGCAGCAATCCCACGAAAGAAGAACAAAGTAGGAGGTATCTTAATACCAGATATCAAGCTGTATTACAAAGCCACTGTTCTGAAAACTGCCTGGTACTGGCACAATAGACATATAGACGAATGGAATAGAATAGAGAACCCAGAAATTGACCCAAACCACTATGCTCAATTAATATATGACAAAGGAGGCAAGAGCATACAATGGAGTAAAGACAGTCTCTTCAATAAACAGTGTTGGGAATACTGGACATACACATGCAAAAAAATTATTAGAGTTAATTTTAAAGAAAGTTAAATTTTAGCATAGGTGAAAGAAGAATCTCTTAGAGCAATGTTATCTTTCCTCTAAAATGACCTAATTTTCACACTTTGTCTCAGTCTCCTAAAATGTTATTTTTATTATTGTATATTTTAATAAGTGTGCATATCTAAAAAATTAAAATGGATTCAAATATTCATCATACATTAAACAAATGTTCAGACTTATGAAAAATATAGAAAACAATTTTAATATACTTTCAAAGTTCTTTTAAAGAAATTCCAATATATATATTTATTATATAAATTTTTATATTACATAGTTATTTTATTATATTTTATTTTATTTTATACATTTTTTTATTATATTTTATTTTTATTGAGATTATATCTACATATAAAAAAGCCTAATATGCTCAGTTTCCCTCCGCCCATCTGACCAGTCACTATGATGTGCACTGACCAACAGGAGGCAGACAATCAATGTAGGAGCTACAAAGCTGCAGTGACTTGGTAGTGGAGGTTCTTGGGTGATGCACCATGAAACCAGAGAGGAGGGAGCTCCATTCCTTGCAGGGCCGCCTGAATCCACCTTTGGCCGTGGGTCATGTTGTTGCTGAGGTACTGTTGGTCCGAATCTGGTTACCGCACACTTGCGTTTGCATTCCACACCCTGTATGACAGAAACTTTGCAGAGTGCCCTCTTGCACTCTGGGACCCCTCGCAGGATGTCAGAGACCTTATTTTGGCCAGATCCCCATTGGCCAGGCCGAGGGACCCCACGTACTGGAGGGACCCCGCTGCTCTGCAGATGCCAGGGAGGGACCAGAGGAGGTTGGCTCCAGGGTGTGTCAGGCCCATCTTGCCCAGTCCTGCCCCGCTGGCCACCTTCTAAGTAATTTCCTTTCAATGAGCACAAGTGCGTGCTCCAGGTCACTAGTCTACACTAATAAAAGAAAAACATGGTAATTAGCGTACTACCACTACCCTTCCCATTGGCTAATCAGCATATCTTTATGCAAATTAACTGTCAGCCAAGATGGCGGCCGGCAGCCATGCACTGAAGTGAGCAGGGAGGCTTGCTTGCTTCAGTGACTGCGGACTCCAACATTTCCCGCCTCACTTGCCGGCCTCTCAGCTGCAAGTCTAAGCAACTATGTACTCTGTTGCAAATAAGAAGTTAAACAAAACCCCAGAAACCAGCCAGACTGAAAGTCAGCCGGACCACAACATTGTATCGATGTTTTCAGCAGCGAGGCCTCAGAGCTAAAGCTGGCCCAGAATAAAAAAAAAAAAGAAAAGAAAACAAGGAGCGGTTGGGAACTCCAGTCACCCGCTTCCGGAAAACAGCCCTCAGCCCCTCACCCAGACTGGCCAGGCACCTCAGTGGGGACCCCCACCCTGATCCAGGACACCCTTCAGGGCAAACCAGCAGGCCTCCACCCATGCACCAGGCCTCTATTCTATATAGTAAAAGGGTAATATGCCTCCCAGCACCGGGATCAGCGGAGCAGCGAGGCTCCCGGCACCGGGATCAGTGTGACAGGGGGCAGCGCCCAAACCCCCTGATTGCCCTGCGGCTCTGTGTGTGACAGGGGGCAGGGCCAAAACCTCTCTATCCGCCCTGCTCTGTTCATGACAGGGGAAGGCGCCCCCAAACGCCCTGATCAGCCCTGCTCTGTGCCTGATAGGGGGGAGCTCCACAATCCCCCTGATTGCCCTCCGGCTCTGTGTTTGACAAGGGTGCAGAGCACCAACCCCCTGATCGGCCCTGCTCTGTGTGTGACAGGGTAGAGCCATAACCTCTCCATCGGCCCTGCCCCGAGTGTGACAGTAGCGGTGCCCCAACCCCCTGATCGGCCCGGCTCTGTGGGTGATAGAGGGTGGC
>NW_005871122.1:4520604-4523813 GCF_000147115.1 Myotis lucifugus | reverse complement strand
AAATGGTAAGAATTTCTTCTTTTTTACAGCAACAGAGTATTCCATTGTGTAGATGTACCACAGTTTTTTAATCCACTCATCTGCTGATGGGCATTTAGACTGTTTCCAAATCTTAGCTATTGTAAATTGCTAAGATTTGGAAACAAACTGAGAGATAAAAATCACATAGTCATATCAATTGATGCAGAAAAAGCATTTGAAAAAATCCAACATCCTTTCTTGATAAAAAAAACCTCAGCAAAGTTGGAATACAGAAATCATACCTCAAAATAATAAAAATCTTATATAACAAACCTACAGCCAACATCATACTCAATGGGCAAAAATTAAAACCATTTCAGCCAAGAACAGGTGCAAGACAGGGATGCCCACTTTCACCACTCCTTTTCAACATAGTACTGGAAGTGCTATCCATAGCAATTAGACAAAAAGAAGAAATAAGAGATATCCAAATTGGAAAAGAGGAAGTAAAACTGTCTTTATTTGTAGATGACATGATATTGTACATAAAAAAACCCTAAAGACTCCATCAAAAAATTATTACACTTAATAAATGAATTTGGCAATGAAGCAGGATACATAATTAACAATCATAAATCTATGCCATTTTTATATACCAATAGTGAACTTATAGAAAGAGAGATTTAAAAAAAACAATCATATTTATCATTGCACCAAAAAAATTAAGGTATCTAAAAATAAATTTAACTAAGGAAGTAAAAGATATGTATTTAGAAAACTATAGAACACTGAAAAAAGAGCTAGAGGACGACACAAACAGATGAAAAAACATACTGTCTTCATGATTGATAGAATCAACATCATTAAAATATTCATACTACCCCAAGCAATCTAGAGATTCAACGCACTCCCCATTAAAATACCAACAGCATATTTCACAGACCAAGAATGAACTCTCTAAAAATTCATCTGGAATAAAAAAAACACCCCGAATAGCTGCAGCAATCCCACGAAAGAAGAACAAAGTAGGAGGGATCTTAATACCAGATATCAAGCTGTATTACAAAGCCACTGTTCTGAAAACTGCCTGGTACTGGCACAAGAATAGACATATAGACGAATGGAATAGAATAGAGAACCCAGAAATTGACCCAAACCACTATGCTCAATTAATATATGACAAAGGAGGCAAGAGCATACAATGGAGTAAAGACAGTCTCTTCAATAAACAGTGTTGGGAATATTGGACATACACATGCAAAAAAATTATTAGAGTTAATTTTAAAGAAAGTTAAATTTTAGCATAGGTAAAAGAAGAATCTCTTAGAACAATGTTATCTTTCCTCTAAAATAACCTAATTTTCACACTTAGTCTCAGTCTTCTAAAATGTTATTTTTATTATTGTATATTTTAATAAGTGTGCATATCTAAAAAATTAAATTGGATTCAAATATTCATCATACATTAAACAGATGTTCAGACTTATGAACAATATAGAAAACAATTTTAATATACTTTCAAAGTTCTTTTAAAGAAATTCCAATATACATATCTATTATATAAATTTTTATATTATATAGTTATTTTAGTATATTTTATTTTATTTATTTTATACATGTTTTTATTATATTTTATTTTTATTGAGATTATATCTACATATATAAAACCCTAATATGCTCAGTTTCCCTCCCCCCATCTGACCAGTCACTATGACGCGCACTGACCAACAGGGGGCAGACAATCAATGTAGGAGCTACAAAGCTGCAGTGACTTGGTAGTGGAGGTTTTTGGGTGATGCACCGCGAAACCAGAGAGGAGGGAGCTCCATTCCTTGCAGGGCGGCCTGACCCCACCTTCGGACGTTGGGTCATGTTGTTGCTGAGGTACTGTTGGTCCGAATCTGGTTACCGCACACTTGCGTTTGCATTCCACACCCTGTATGACAGAAACTTTGCAGAGTGCCCTCTTGCACTCTGGGACCCCTCGGGGGATGTCAGAGACCTTATTATGGCCAGATCCCCGCAGGCCAGGCCGAGGGACCCCACCTGCTGGAGGGACCCCGCTAACTCCGCAGATGCCGGGGAGGGACCATAGGAAGTTGGCTCCAGGGTGTGTCCGGCCCATCTTGCCCAGTCCTGCCCCGCTGGCCACCTTCTAAGTAATTTCCTTTCAATGAGCACAAGTGCGTGCTCCAGGTCACTAGTCTACACTAATAAAAGAAAAACATGGTAATTAGCGTACTACCACTACCCTTCCCATTGGCTAATCAGCATATCTTTATGCAAATTAACTGTCAGCCAAGATGGTGGCCGGCAGCCATGCACTGAAGTGAGCAGGGAGGCTTGCTTGCTTCAGAGACTGCGGACTCCAACGTTCCCCGCCTAACTTGCCGGCCTCTCAGCTGCAACTCTAAGCAACTATGTACTATGTTGCAAATAAGAAGCTAAACAAAACCCCAGAAACCGGCTTTCATTCAGCCAGGTTCACCCAGCCGGACCGCAACATTGTATCGATGTTTTCAGCAGCGAGGCCTCAGAGCTAAAGCTGGCCCAGAATAAAAAAAAAAAAAAAGAAAACAAGGAGCGGTTGGGAGCTTCAGTTACTCGCCAGCCAGAAAACAGCCCTCAGCCCCTCACCCAGACTGGCCAGGCACCCCAGTGGGGACCCCCACCCTGATCCAGGACACCCTTCAGGGAAAACCAGCCAGCCCCTACCCATGCACCAGACCTCTATCCTATATAGTAAAAGGGTAATATGCCTCCTAGCACCGGGATCAGCGGAGCAGCGAGGCTCCCGGCACCGGGATCAGCGTGACAGGGGGCAGCGCCCAAACCCCCTGATCCCCCTGCAGCTCTGTTCGTGACAGGGGAAGGCGCCCCAACCCCCTGATCAGCCCTGCTCTGTGCCTGATAGGGGGGAGCTCCCCAACCCCCTGATCGGCCCTGCTCTGTGTGTGACAGGGTGCGGCGCCCCAACCCCCCCCCCCTTCCACGGGCCCTGCTCTGTGTGTGACGGGGTAGAGCCATAACCTCTCCATCGGCCCTGCCCTGAGTATGACAGTGGCAGCGCCCCAACCCCCTGATCGGCCCTGCTCTGTGGGTGATAGAGGGTGGCGCCCCAACCCCCCTCCACGGGCCTTGCTCTGTGTGTGACAGGGTAGAGCCATAACCTCCCCATTGGCCCTGCTCTGTGTGTGACAGGGTACAGCCCCAACCCCCATGATGGGCCCTGCTCTGTGAGTGACAGG
>NW_005871122.1:4510019-4519929 GCF_000147115.1 Myotis lucifugus | reverse complement strand
CCTAAGCCAGCAGGTCGTTATCTCCCGAGGGGTCCCAGACTGTTGAGAAGGCACAGGCCGGGCTGGGGGACACCCCTCCCTACCCCCCGGAGTGCACAAATTTTTGTGCACTGGGCCTCTAGTATTATTATAATACCCAATATGTATTGTGGGGCAAATTGGTTTTTTTGACAATGTGAGTTTCTACTGATTACTATATCTAAGCTATGTTGTGCTATATGAATGTGTAAAATAGCATGGCCAGTAGAGCTCAGTGGTTGAGCATCGACCTATGAATCAGGAGTTCATGGTTCAAATGCTAGTCAGAGCACATGCCAGGGTTGCAGGCTTGGTCCCCAGCAGGGAGCATGCAGAAGGCAGCCAATAAATTCTTCTTTCTCATCATTGACCTCTCAATCTCTCTCTCCCTCTTCCTTCCACTCTGAAAGCAATGTTTGAATACACACGTATTGCGTAAAATAGATAGTTCACAGCAATCAATTTATGTTCACTTTATTATGAAAATTTGTTGTGTAGTAAAAAGCCCATATTGAAATTTTTTATGCAATTTTATTTGGATTAAGTGGTTCCATTTTTTTTTTAATCCTACCCCGAAAATATGTTTTTCACTGATTCTAGAGCAAGAAAAAGGGGAAGGGAGAGAGAGAGAAATGCTGATGAGAGAGAGAAAAATTGTACCTGAGCCAGGAATTAAATCTGCAAGTGGGTATGTGCTGTGACCAGCAACTGAACCAGTGATTCCAGGGATGATGCTCTAAAGAACTGAGCCACTCTTACCAGGGCTCAGTAGTTCCAATTTACAGTATTTATTCTAAAAATTAATCAGATATGTACACAGAAAATTCATCACAAATGTAATTGATATAATATTTTAAAATATTTGTTAATCACTTTTTTATTATACTTAACATAGAGAAAATAGAGATAAGCAAATCGTTAAGAGATAATTGGTGTAAGGCATTATCATATACAATTAGATAATCATAGTCATTAAATTTTATTGTACACTAGAGGCCTGGTGCATGAAAATCTTGGGCGGGTATGGTCCCTAGGTCTGGCCTGCAATCAGGGCCATGTCCCCCAGCTGCCCTCAGCAGGCCCTGCCACATGCCACCACCCACCCCCAGTTCCCCGTTTGCCATCGGGTGATTGGAGCCTGCTGGCCAGGGAGAGGAGCCAAGAGGTCGCTCACTGGTCTCGCCCCCTCCCCACTGGTTGCTCCACGGGTGTGGGGCGACTGGTGGGGTGGGAGCCTTGGCCTGGCACGACCCATATCCCCTGGCACCCACCACCAGTTCCCCATTTGCCATTGAGCAATAGGAGTCTTCAGGCTGGGAAATGGGACCAAGAGGTGGTCAGTAAACCTCATAGTGACTGGATGAATAGTCATTCTGGTCGTTCCCCTGTTAGAGTCAATTTGCATAATATACTCTTATTACACATGATGATAGAGGCCCAGTACACGGGTGGGGGATGTCTAGCCTGCCCTGTTGGGGCCCCGGATCAGTGTGGGAGACCCTGCAGGAGGGGCCACAGGCACTTTTCTGGCGGGCCCACCCTTGACAAGGTTGGGGGACCCAACTGGGGTGTGGGGTTGGCCAGGGCGAGGGGCAGCGGTTGTTCTGGGCTCTAGTCATTCTGATCATTTCGCCATTTCAGTCGTTGGGCTTTTATTATATAAGATGAGCATATTATTCACATTATGAATGATTGCAAAAGGATAGAAAAAATAAAATAATGGTTTGAAATATGTAAATCATGTCTGTGACTTAGGAACATTTTAGCTGCATACTTATTGCTTTTGATAATTATATCAAGAGATATGAGATATAAATTCAGTAAAAATTATGCAAAAATACATATAAGGACCTGGCCGATATGCTCAGTTGATTGGGCATCGTCCATGAACCTAAAGTTTGCCAGTTTGATTCCTCATCAGGGCACATGTCTGGGATGCAGGCTCAATCCCCAGGAGGGGGTGTGCAGGAGGCAGCCAAAGGATGACTCGCTTTCACCTTGATATTTCCCTATCTCCCTCTCCCTCTGTCTCTCTGTCTCTCTCTCTCTCTCTCTCTCTCTCTCTCACTTGCTCTCAAAAAAAATCTTTTAAAAGGTACATATAAAAATGTCTACTCAACAGTGATTATGAATTGACTAAGGATTCCATTTTTTTTCTTTCTCTCTTGACATGCCCCCTAGTAAATCTGCTAACCCCTCTGCTGCCTCACGTTGTCCCCAGGCCTGGTCCCCACTAGACAAGAAGCCTGTCAGTCTAATGGGAACAGTGCTCTCTCCCCAGAGTTCACAGTGTAGAGCTCCACTTTGGGGACGTAGGGCATCTCTGAGATGTGCTGGTATGGGCACTGCCTCTCCAAGGGGAGTGGTGATGCTTGATCAGCATCGGGAATATATTTCATGATCAGGAATGACACCGGTTCAAATAAAGAAACAATAATTTTATTACTTAAAAGGGATTATACCGAGGAATGATGAAGGCCAACACCAGACAAAAGCAAAGAAGAGAAGCCAAAGTCGGCCCAAACTCTAAAGTAATAAAAAGATCGAAAAAGAAAGTCCGCCATGGAGAACATAAAAACAAAAGAAGAACAGAAAAGAAAATGGAGATAGCAAGGAGTGCGGGGAAAGTGATTTTTCCCCTTGGGACAGCGTGGGCCGTTTCCCCAGAAGGCCCTGGAGTTGGTCCCTTCACAGGCAGCTCCTCTTCTGACGCAGGACCCTGCACGGGTCCCAGGGAGGGTTCTTCTTCCTCTGCTGCTGGCGCCTCAGTTGTGTCCGGGGCCGGCCCTGGCTCTGCCACTGCAGCTGGAGAGGCGGCTGGAACTGACAAGGGCTCTGAAGGTTCACACGCCTCCAGCTCTGCCTCAGGCTCCTCAGCTGGGACTCTGGGTGTTACCGGAGGAGCCTCACCTAACCCCTGGGCTGGTGCTGGAGTTGTGAGAGGAGAAAAAGTCACCCCCATGCCAGTATTGCCTTGTGCCCCCAGACACAGCACGGCAGCTAGAGCCCAAGATTCACCACAGGACATCCTTCCCCGCCCAAAGTCCAGCAGCTGGGTGGTCTGAGGCCAGTCTTTGCTCCAGGCCAGGCTCTGGGGTGCTCCCTGTGTTTCTGGCAACCATCCCTCCCCATCAGCTCACATGGACCTCCCTACCCATTCCACCCCACCATCCCACCTTCTCACCCTTGGGCTTGGCCTCCCGAGGCTCCAGGTCTTCTCGCCTGCGCCTGCACCTGCTGCTAGGGCGAGAGCCCTAGCCCCGGCACTGAAGGCTGAGAATGACAAAGCCCATCCTGCTGGGGACCGAAGCAGCTTCGAAACGAGGTGGAGGCCTGCTGCGCCTGGGTGGCTCTGCTGGAGGAGGCTTCTCCCTGCCCCCTGGGCCCTGGCTCCCCAGATGCCCACGTGGCCACACTCACTTCAGGCTGCTTTGGCCTGAAGTGGTGTGGCTCACCGGCCTGTCCCTGCTGGGCGTGGGGCGGAGGTCTTCACGGACCAGCTGCTGCTCCTCCTTGACCAGCAGAGACCTCTTCTTGGCCTGGCCTGAGGTCTGCAATGACAGTGACTGGCAGCTGACCGGGAGGACTCAAGCCTGGCCCGAGTCACTGCTGCTTCTGCCCACTGGACCTCCTGCTCCTGGATTGAGTCCAGCCCTGTGTCTACACAGACATCCACCGAGAGGAGATGAGACTCGCCTCCAGGGCTCAGGACGGACCTCGGGGAGATTTTGCCACCCACACTCCACGTCCACCCAGCTAGCCTTGACCTGGGGTGTGAACGTGATTGGTCCTGACTCCCGAACCAAGCCCGTTCCTGTTCTGGACAGACCCCCCCCCCCACGTGAACACTCCCTTCACCCCCTCTCCCCCAAACACACGGGCAGGGGACATAGGGCTGCTCAATTGGGATCAGAGGGGTGCCCTGTGTTACCTCTGGACCCCGCCGCGAAAAGGGCCACAGGCGTCCTCTCCTCTGAGTGGGGCTCCGCCGGCAACCACGACTAAACACACTCTCATCGCTGCCTCTCTTGAGGCATCGGCCTCGGGACAAGGGCAGACAACACGAAAACATGGTGTCTTCTCCAATGTCTCTATCCGAGTGAGATGGGAGGGGCAGGGACAGAATGTGGCTGCCTGGTTACCTGGGTTCCAGGCTCAGTTGGGCTCCATTGTCAGCATGTGAGGTAGGAGTTGAACCTGCAGTCCTTTGGGGCACAGGATGATGCTCCAACCCACTGAGCCATATCCGCCAGGCGTAGAGTAGGATTTTTTATACATGTTTGAACATATGATAAATGATACAATATCCACACCCAGAACATCTTTGTCAACACTGCTCAAAGAGTGGACAACAAATTATAACATTTAATTAAACACATATAATATAAAGGTGTGTGTTTTTGCAAGAGTTACCTTGGGGCATCCATATTTCTACTAATGAGATAAATAGCTAGCACATTTCTTTCCACTGTCTAATCCAGGGATGGCGAACCTATGCAAAGCGTGTCAGACGTGACACGGGAACTCATTTCTTGGCTGGATCTTTTCTTGCTACATGGCATTTACATATATAAAATAAATATCAAAAATATAAGTCTTTGTTTTACTATGGTGCAAATACCAAAAAAAATTTTTTTTTGAATATTTCTCTATGTGACACGGCACCGGACCTAAGTTAGGATTTTTCAAAATGTTGCCAATCTGAGCTCCAAAGGTTTGCCATCACTGTCATAGTGACTGGTTGAGCAGTCATTCTGTTGGTTCCATTGTTAGGGTCAATTTGAGTATTAGCCTTTATTACACATGATGATAGTGGCCCGGTACACGGGTGGGGGCTAGCTGGCCTGCCCTGATGGGGGCCCCGGATCGGTGTGGGAGTCCCTGCTGGAGGGGGCAGAGGCAGTCAGTTTTCTGGCGGCCCCACCCCTGACCAGGTTGGGGGATATCCCACTGGGGTGTGGGGTTGGCCTGGGCATGGGGCAGTGGTCCTTTTTGGCCTCTGGTCGTTCTGTTCATTTCGCCAATTCGGTAGCTCGGCTTTTATTATATAGGATGAGCGTATTATTAACATTATGAATGATTGCAAAAGGATGGAAAAAAAAAAATAATGGTTTGAAATATGTAAATCATGTCTGTGACTTAGGAACATTTTAGCTGCATACTTATTGCTTTTGATAATTATATCAAGAGATATGAGATATAAATTCAGTAAAAATTATGCATAAATACATATAAGGACCTGGCCGATATGCTCAGTTGATTGGGCATCGTCCATGAACCTAAAGTTTGCCAGTTTGATTCCTCATCAGGGCACATGTCTGGGATGCAGGCTCAATCCCCAGGAGGGGGTGTGCAGGAGGCAGCCAAAGGATGACTCGCTTTCACCTTGATATTTCCCTATCTCCCTCTCCCTCTGTCTCTCTGTCTCTCTCTCTCTCTCTCTCTCTCTCTCTCACTTGCTCTCAAAAAAAATCTTTTAAAAGGTACATATAAAAATGTCTACTCAACAGTGATTATGAATTGACTAAGGATTCCATTTTTTTTCTTTCTCTCTTGACATGCCCCCTAGTAAATCTGCTAACCCCTCTGCTGCCTCACGTTGTCCCCAGGCCTGGTCCCCACTAGACAAGAAGCCTGTCAGTCTAATGGGAACAGTGCTCTCTCCCCAGAGTTCACAGTGTAGAGCTCCACTTTGGGGACGTAGGGCATCTCTGAGATGTGCTGGTATGGGCACTGCCTCTCCAAGGGGAGTGGTGATGCTTGATCAGCATCGGGAATATATTTCATGATCAGGAATGACACCGGTTCAAATAAAGAAACAATAATTTTATTACTTAAAAGGGATTATACCGAGGAATGATGAAGGCCAACACCAGACAAAAGCAAAGAAGAGAAGCCAAAGTCGGCCCAAACTCTAAAGTAATAAAAAGATCGAAAAAGAAAGTCCGCCATGGAGAACATAAAAACAAAAGAAGAACAGAAAAGAAAATGGAGATAGCAAGGAGTGCGGGGAAAGTGATTTTTCCCCTTGGGACAGCGTGGGCCGTTTCCCCAGAAGGCCCTGGAGTTGGTCCCTTCACAGGCAGCTCCTCTTCTGACGCAGGACCCTGCACGGGTCCCAGGGAGGGTTCTTCTTCCTCTGCTGCTGGTGCCTCAGTTGTGTCCGGGGCAGGCCCTGGCTCTGCCACTGCAGCCTGAGAGGTGGCTGGAGCTGACAAGGGCTCTGAAGGTTCACACGCCCCCAGCTCTGCCTCTGGCTCCTCAGGTGGGACTCTCGGTGTTTCCAGAGTAGCCTCTTCTACCCCCTGGGCTGGTGCTGGAGTTGTGAGAGGAGAAAAAGTCACCCCCATGCCAGTACTGCCTTGTGCCCCCCAGACCCAGCACGCAGCTAGAGCCCAGGATCCACCACAGGACGTCCTCCCCGCCCAAAGTCCAGCAGCTGGCTGGTCTGAGGCCGGACTTTGCTCCAGGCCAGGCTCTGGGGTGCTCCCTGTGTGTCTGGCAACCATCCCTCCCCATCAGCTCACATGGACCTCCCCACCCATTCCACCCCACCATCCCACCTTCTCACCCTGCGGCTTGGCCTCCTGAGGCTCCAGGTCTTCTCGCCTGCGCCTGCACCTGCGCCTGGGGCGAGGGCCATAGCCCCAGCACTGCAGGGCCAGGCTGACAAAGGCCATCCGCCAGCTCGGACCGAGCAGCTTCGAGGTTGGAGGCCTGCTGCGCCTGGGTGGCTCTGCTGGAGGAGGCCTTCTCCCTGCCCCCCTGGGCCCTGGCTCCCCAGATGCCCACGTGGCCACACTCACTTCAGGCCTGCTTTGGCCTGAAGTGGTGTGGCTCACCGGCCTGTCCCTGCTGGGCGTGGGGCGGGGGTCTTCACGGACCAGCTGCTGCTCCTCCTTGACCAGCAGAGACCTCTTCTTGGCCTGGCCTGAGGTCTGCAATGACAGTGACTGGCAGCTGACCGGGAGGACTCAAGCCTGGCCCGAGTCACTGCTGCTTCTGCCCACTGGACCTCCTGCTCCTGGATTGAGTCCAGCCCTGTGTCTACACAGACATCCACCGAGAGGAGATGAGACTCGCCTCCAGGGCTCAGGACGGACCTCGGGGAGATTTTGCCACCCACACTCCACGTCCACCCAGCTAGCCTTGACCTGGGGTGTGAACGTGATTGGTCCTGACTCCCGAACCAAGCCCGTTCCTGTTCTGGACAGACCCCCCCCCCCACGTGAACACTCCCTTCACCCCCTCTCCCCCAAACACACGGGCAGGGGACATAGGGCTGCTCAATTGGGATCAGAGGGGTGCCCTGTGTTACCTCTGGACCCCGCCGCGAAAAGGGCCACAGGCGTCCTCTCCTCTGAGTGGGGCTCCGCCGGCAACCACGACTAAACACACTCTCATCGCTGCCTCTCTTGAGGCATCGGCCTCGGGACAAGGGCAGACAACACGAAAACATGGTGTCTTCTCCAATGTCTCTATCCGAGTGAGATGGGAGGGGCAGGGACAGAATGTGGCTGCCTGGTTACCTGGGTTCCAGGCTCAGTTGGGCTCCATTGTCAGCATGTGAGGTAGGAATTGAACCTGCAGTCCTTTGGGGCACAGGATGAGGCTCCAACCCACTGAGCCATATCCGCCAGGCTTGGAGTAGGATTTTTTATACATGTTTGAACATATGATAAATGAAACAAATATCCACACCCAGAACATCATTGGCAACACTGCTCAAAGAGTGGACAACAAATTACAACATTTAATTAAACACATAAAATATAAACGTGTGTGTTTTTGCAAGAGTGACGTTGGGGCATCCATATTTTTACTAATGAGATAAATAGCTAGCACATTTCTTTCCACTGTCTGAACCAGTGATGGCGAACCTATGCAAAGCGTGTCAGACGTGACACGGGAACTCATTTCTTGGCTGGATCTTTTCTTGTTACATGGCATTTACATATATAAAATAAATATCAAAAACATGAGTCTTTTTCTTCTACTATGGCTGCAAATACCAAAAAAACCCTTTTTTTTGAATATTTCTGTATGTGACAGGGCACGGGACCCAAGTTAGGATTTTTCAAAATTTTGCCACGCCGAGCTCCAAAGGTTCGCCATCGCTGTCATAGTGACTGGTTGAGCAGTCATTCTGGTCCCTCCATTGTTAGGGTCAATTTGAGTATTAGCCTTTATTACACATGATGATAGACGCCCGGTACACGGGTGGGGGCTGGCTGGCCTGCCCTGATGGGGGCCCCGGATCGGTGTGGGAGTCCCTGCTGGAGGGGGCAGAGGCAGTTTTCTGGCGGCCCCACCCCTGACCAGGTTGGGGGACATCCCACTGGGGTGTGGGGTTGGCCTGGGCGTGGGGCAGCGGTTCTTTTTGGCCTCTGGTCGTTCTGTTCATTTCGCCAATTCGGTAGCTCGGCTTTTATTATATAGGATGAGCGTATTATTAACATTATGAATGATTGCAAAAGGATAGAAAAAATAAAATAATGGTTTGAAATATGTAAATCATGTCTGTGACTTAGGAACATTTTAGCTGCATACTTATTGCTTTTGATAATTATATCAAGAGATATGAGATATAAATTCAGTAAAAATTATGCAAAAATACATATAAGGACCTGGCCGATATGCTCAGTTGATTGGGCATCGTCCATGAACCTAAAGTTTGCCAGTTTGATTCCTCATCAGGGCACATGCCTGGGATGCAGGCTCAATCCCCAGGAGGGCGTGTGCAGGAGGCAGCCAAAGGATGACTCGCTTTCACCTTGATATTTCCCTATCTCCCTCTCCCTCTGTCTCTCTGTCTCTCTGTCTCTCTCTCTCTCTCTCTCTCTCTCTCTCTCACTTGCTCTCAAAAAAAAAATCTTTTAAAAGGTACATATAAAAATGTCTACTCAACAGTGATTATGAATTGACTAAGAATTATTTTTAAAAAATCAATCTTTAAGCTGCTAAACAATTTTCAAATGTTTTAGAATGGGTATATGTTACCTTAGCCATTAGAAATGAAATATTATATATTCCTCTCTGAATGGAGTTTCAAGATTTTCTGACGAGATCATATATATATATATATATATATATATATATATATATATGCCTTTTTCTTTCTTTCTTTCTTGTAATGCCCCCTAGTAAATCTGCTAACCCCTCTGCTCCCTCAAGTTGTCCCCTGGCCTGGTCCCCACTAGACAAGAAGCCTGTCAGTCTAATGGGAACAGTGCTCTCTCCCCAGAGTTCACAGTGTAGAGCTCCACTTTGGGGACATAGGGCATCTCTGAGATGTGCTGGTATGGGCACTGCCTCTCCAAGGGGAGTGGTGATGCTTGATCAGCATCGGGAATATATTTCATGATCAGGAATGACACCGGTTCAAATAAAGAAACAATAATTTTATTACTTAAAAGGGATTATACCGAGGAATGATGAAGGCCAACACCAGACAAAAGCAAAGAAGAGAAGCCAAAGTCGGCCCAAACTCTAAAGTAATAAAAAGATCGAAAAAGAAAGTCCGCCATGGAGAACATAAAAACAAAAGAAGAACAGAAAAGAAAATGGAGATAGCAAGGAGTGCGGGGGAAGTGATTTTTCCCCTTGGGACAGCGTGGGCCGTTTCCCCAGAAGGCCCTGGAGTTGGTCCCTTCACAGGCAGCTCCTCTTCTGACGCAGGACCCTGCACGGGTCCCAGGGAGGGTTTCTTCTTTCCTCTGCTGCTGGTGCCTCAGTTGTTGTCCGAGGGCAGGCCCTGGCTCTGCCACTGCAGCCTGGAGAGGCGGCTGGAACTGACAAGGGCTCTGAAGGTTCACACGCCTCCAGCTCTGCCTCAGGCTCCTCAGCTGGGACTCTGGTGTTACCGGAGAGCCTCACTAAACCCCTGGAGCTG
>NW_005871122.1:4343985-4440397 GCF_000147115.1 Myotis lucifugus | reverse complement strand
TTATTATTTGCCACACATATTCATTGTTAGAATTACCTAATGACTCTGCATCTTTATATCCTGGGACAATATGCTCCATCTTCAAAAACTTTGTTCTTTGTTGAAAAGAATCATCTCTCTGATATTTCCAAAGCTGGTTCCCAATTCAGTCCCTGAGAATGTGCACTTAAAATATCACTACCTAGGAAGTCCTTTAAGCACTACATGATCCATTGTATTTCCTCTTGATACTTTCTGCTGTGCCTTTTATTCTAAGCACATAGATATCTCAAACATAGCAACTTATTTTTTCAAACTAGTTGGTTGTCTGTCTCCCTCTGATAAGTTCCGATGAGGCCAAGACCATCTCTGCTATTTTTTCATGGTGTATTCTCAGCATCTAACAAAAATGTAGTAAGTAATTGCTGAACAATTGCTAAGCAAGTCCTCTTCCAACGGACTTCTTCAGATACCTGGAAATTATCTTATTTCCTGATTTTTTTTTCTTATCTGGCTTAGTTATGTCCAAATATGACTTAGTTTTGTGACCCTTCTCCATCCTAATTGCTTTTTGAAATGTTCCAGGATGTCTAAATACTTTTAAATTTGTAATTCCTAGTAATGAATGCAATTGATTATATGTCTTTATATTTTTTGTCAAATGCATCAAAATATTAACACTGATATTATTGAACTATCATTTCAAGCTCATTTCAAATATTTTGAGCCTGCTAAGTCTCATCCCCTTATGATTTTATTTCTCTTCTATGATTTCTATACCAACTGATACTCAACTATAGTATTCTGGAAAATTTATTCACATTTTCACCCCATATTTTTAAAAAGGGGGTAGTTTTTAATTTTTTTTTTCTAAAGAGCTCTAGCTGTGCTCTAAGAATCCATCATGCTGTATTGATGGTTAAGATAACATGATGGATACTTTAGATATTACAATTCCAATTCAACCAAAATACAACTTTAAGAAAAATTCTATTTTACATAAAGTTTCCTTTAAAGAAATACAAATTATCTTACTATTACCAAATAAAAGGAAATTAATATGTTGCCCAATTCTTTTCACTTACATACTTCGATATAAATGGTGATAGGTGTGTGTGTAGGGAGGGGGTCATATATAGACCTTCATGTGCATTTCCAGATTTTTGAACTATTTAAGATACCTTCCCTTTACTTTCTTTGATAAGAAAAAATGGCAATCACCATCATGACGTGAAAATATTTGAAATGAACTGTTTACTTCCACTGTTGAGTATCTAAGATATAATGCTTTAAGGTCCTGTTTGTTATTGTGGTGCTTCAGCTTCCCCCTGCCATTTCCTGATATTTATCTGAAACTCTTGCACAATAAGATAATGTGGGTGCAGCCTCAGTGATACACTTCAAAACTAACAATGTATTCAAACTGCTTAGATCAATTCTTTCAAAAGCAGAACCCTTATTTTATAAAACTCAAGAGATACTTAAACCCATAGCCACTAAATTCTTTCTTACTTTCAAGATAGTGCTGTAAACCTATTCAAGGATAAATAACTAAAGACTATGGAGCAATTAGCATATTAGATAAATGGTTAAGTGTTCTGAAGTGTCATTTTGCAATGCTTTTTTATTATAATGTAGATCTTGTACTTTTTCTTCTTTTTCTTATTAAAATGGATTAAAAAACCCTCAAATATAACAAGACAAAACACAAAACTAACTAGAATTGGAACTCGGTATTTAGTGAATCTTAATATCACTGAATGAACTAAAAAGCCCATGTCAAGTACAGTTTTAGTGAAAGACAGGATATATTCTCTATTGATTATAACATTAGAAATATATAAAATAGAGCAGTTTCTAGAAGAGACCAGAATATTATATAATCATGTTTTATAGAGAAAATGGAAATGAAGATAAAAACCCACAAGTCAACTTGAGTGACTACTTATTATTACTCCTTCATCCACAAAAATTAGTATTTGTTTATTGGTCATTTGCTGCGGGCTTTATATACAAATATTATTTATGAAATTTTACTCATTTTTTTTATTTTAGAACAAGAAAATCTGGATCAAAGAATATCATTCTTAACTGATTAACAATTGTATAATCAACCATACAAGTAAATGTCAAACTTCACCATGAATTAGTGTCCAGAAATGTGATGCTCCTTAAATTTTTTTCAGGTAATACCGAGACTGGTGAGCATGAATTCTTCCTGGGGCCTTGTCTCAGGGAATGGAAGAATGAGGCATTGGACCAGAGGCATTCAACCACGGCAGGAGTTTATTGCAAACACACACAGGCTCCCCCCTCCAGGGAGATTCAAATGGGTTGGCCCCAAGCATTCTGCTCTTTCCCTTATATCTGATAAAGGCCAGCTCTTCGTCTATCTGTGCCACTCTCTGATTGGTTCCTGGCTTTTTTGCAACATTGTTCTCTCTCACTTTCCAGAAAAAACATCCTGTTTCCTGCGAAACACATTCTTTGTTTGTTTCAGCTAGCTCCACAATTCCTCCTCTTTCCACCTCTCACTCTAACTACCTAATTCTACTTCAGCTCCTTTCACAGGGGTATTTGCGCTGTCCTCAGCAGTTGTCTCATAGGGGTCCACAAACTGCTTTCAGTTTGAGTTGACATCTACCATTTTATTCTTCTGTTTTGGTTTTCTGTGCTATCCCTACTGAGCTTACTCTGCTTCCATTGCTGCCTAGTCGGCAAGGCACTGAGGACATTTCTGTATTGTTAGTGCTGAAGAAATTTCTGTATTCTAGTTTTTCCTCTCTTCTAAGAGAATGTTTGCTGGTTCACTGCTCATTACCTTTGTGAGTTTGATGAATCAGTGTATTCTGCCAATCATCCCTAGTGAAGAAATTTCCATTCACTTTTTTCTACTCTCTAACAAATAGGAAACAAGATATTATTATTTTTTTAATTTTCCGTATAGTATTGGGGAGATTATTGAAACAGCTTTAATTCTTACTTGTTCTAGCAATGAGGACAACTTGAGTGACTAATTTCCATTAATAACTTATTTTTCTTCTCTGACCATTCTGTTTAAAGGAAAAAAAAACAGGCATTTCAACTTCCTCTACAGCAGCAGTTTCAACCTGTGGGTCCCGACCCCTTTGGGGGTCGAACGACCCTTTCACAGGGGTCGCCTAAGACCATCGGAAAACACATATATAATTACATATTGTTTTGTGATTAATCACTATGCTTTTATTATGTTCAATCTGTAACAATGAAATTGGGGGTCACCACAACATGAGGAACTGTATTAAAGGGTCGTGGCATTAGGAAGGTTGAGAACCACTGCTCTACAGTTAAGATGATTTTATTTTTTCAGTACATTTCTAATCTCTTGTTCCCATATAAAATGTCAGCTATAGTGATAATTTCTTAGATGCCCACTTTGGGTCTTCAGATCATTAGAAAGGTGGTAACAGGATCACTGTGTACATAAATCTTCAATATTCTTGCAATCACAGGATTGGTTAATTTATGTAGGAAATTGTACATTTTCTTTAATAATAAATGCTTTTTCTATGCAAATTTCTTTCATTCCCAAATATACATTCCAAAATGATCCAATACCTAATAAATTATATTATTTGGAGCACCAGATTTTCACAGACTTTTTGAAACTTTTAGCTGCTTTCATCACACTAGGTCAGGTGACATATCTGTATTTTTTTATACCTAGATAATGACTGGCCGATAATAAAAGTTTAAACTTTTTTGGAAATTTTATTTTTGAAATAATTTTAAATTTAGAGAAAACTTAGAAATATAGCACGAAAAGTTTCTGTATATCCTTTACTAGGTTTCCCTAATGCTCACATCTTACATAGAAGTGCAATTTATCAAAACTAAAAAAAAATTATAACATTCATACAACACTATAAAATAAACTACACACTATTTAAATCTCATCAGTACTATTATGAACTTTTTTTTGTACCAAGATAAAATTCAGGATAAAACATAGCATTTAGGAATTCAAACTATTGTGGTTTCACAGAACTTCCTTATCTTCAAGGACCTTGAAATTTGAAGAGTACTGTCAGGTAGATTGTCTGGTCAAATTTATTCTTTAGAATTGATTTTCTTCAATTTAATTGTGATATGTCTTAGAGTAATTTCTTTATGTTTTTTGTTGAAAATTGGTTAATATTCTTGAATCTATGACTATCTTTTCCATTGAATTTGTAAAATTTATAGCCATTCAAGTATCTCTCTCCCCTCCTTTTTTTTGAGACTTTAATGATATGCATAGTAGGCTACCTAAAGTTGTTCCACAGTTCATTTGGTTTTTGGTTGATTTTTATTAATTTTCATATCTCTGTGTTGCATTATTTGTTAGTTTTATGCATGTGACTTCAGTTTACTAGTTATTTCTTTAGCAATGTCTAATTGACCACTTATTCCATTTAGGGTGTCTTTGACATTACACATTTTAGTTTTATGTCAAAAGGTTTTTGTTATGCCCAGATTTCAAGATCCCCAATAGACCACCAGGGAGCCAGCCGAGTCCGATGCAAGAGCAGAGAGTCTTTTATTCAAACCCGGGCTTGGCTCCCCTACCCTGCTTACTGGCACAGCAGCAAGTGGCAGAGAGAGGGCCAGCCCTGTGGGGAGAGAGATTTTATAGTAAGGGGAGGAGAGAGGACTGTGGGCCCTGCCGATTGGCCAGGCCCAAGTCAGTATCTCGTTACACAGGATGTGATTGTATCTATGGTGCGCACTTCCCTTGATTGTCATTGGTTAGTTTAAAGAAGTCCTGGGTGTGGCTAGCAGAGGCTTGGGCTTCCGGGAAGAAGCCTTGCCAAGCACATGGCTGCCCAAAAATGGAGGACCCAGGGTAAGATGGAGGGCGTAGTCCTCGTCCTTTCAGTTTTATTCGTATGCTCTCTACATCTTTCATATCTCTACTTCAATTTTGAACACATATATTGAATTATTATCCTAACTAGTATATATGCCAATTCTCTATCAGTTTCTAATGATTGATTTATTTTTTCTCCTGATTATTTTCTTGCTTCTGTGCATGCCTGCTAAGTTTTTACTGCATATCAGACATTGTAATGTAAACTTTTTGAGTAAAGAGTCTTTTCTTTTTGTATTTCTCTAACAATTGTTGAATTTTTTTGTGTGTTGTGGTTAATTTACTTGGAATCAGTTTGCTAATTTATAGTCTTGTTTTAGATTTATTAGACAAGATTAGAGAAATGTTTACTATAGGAAAAAATACTTACCACATCTGGGACATGGCTCTTTTTCACTCCCCCCAGTGCTTCATGAATGTTGTTTTCCATGTTGACTGGTGACAACAGGCATTGGTCTCTCTCTGCCAGGCATTGCATGCTCTATGCCATTGGGGCTGTCTTCCCAGCTTTGGGTAGTTTCCTTAGATCCTTGTGTTGGTCAGTACTCCACCGAATACTTGTTAGGAACCTTCTGCAAATTTCTGGTGTTCGCTCTCTGTGCAGCTCCCTCTTTTAAGGTCCTTCGCCTTATAAACTCCAACTGCCTTTATTTCCCTTGACTTATCAGGGTTATCTCTTCCACTCAGGAAGTCAGCCAGTGCAAATGGTTTCCTCTTCCTGTGCCACAGACTGGAAACTTCTTCAGAGCAGTTTATGAATGAAATCATAGCATTCATTTTATTGTTTCCAATCTCTCAGAATTATCGCCATTATTTGCCAGATGACCATTGTATTAAAAACCATTTTCTCATTTATTATGTCAGGCAGGAGATTGAATTTTGTGCCTGTTACTTCAATTTGACTGAAAGTATAAATCTAAAATTACTTTTGTTTTAAAAAATCCTTAGCTCTAAAAAATTAAATGAAATAATATTAATTTATGAAATTATATATTAATATGTGTGACAATACATTAATATATGTGACAAAAATACATTAATATATGATAAATAATATGTATAACACATTATTTTAATGTTGCAATATTCAGTTTACCAAATTGCCAATGTTTTTCTAGTTACCAGGTTGTATATACTTTTTATACCATACATTGTACCACAAAAATCAGAATTGTATTCATATGTCATTTCTATTAAATAGTTTTATTTTGATAGTTCCATCCTGATATAATGATAAAATGACTTGTGTGTGTGTGTGTGTGTGTGTGTGTGTGGTTAATTCTCACCTGAGGATAGTTTTCCCATTGCTTTTATAGAGAGAGCAGAAGGGGGAGGGAGAGAGAGAGCAAGAGAGAAAGAGTGAGAGAAAAACATCAATGTGAAAGTGACACATAGATTGGTTACCTTTCACAGGTGCCCCCACCGGGGGTGGGGAGTGAACCCACAACCCAGGTGAGTGCCCTGACTGGGAATCAAACCCATGACTATTTGGTGCACAGGCTGAGGCTCTAACCACTGAACATGCCATCCAGGGCAGCTAAATAATTTTATTAACACTTATCAATGTTATTTACAATTTGTTAAATATTTTTCCTGAATATAGCTTAATAGTCTATCATTTTTTAAAGTAGAAAACTATTGAAGTTGAAAACATGTTACATGCATGCTTTAGTTCATACTTTTTTTTCTATGAGAGTAAAAAGCATGAAATGGAGACAGGAAAGGAAGAAGTCATATATTCCAATTTTTTTTTTCTCTGATAAGAAAATTGAGACTTGATGATGACTTGGAGAAATTTATACTCAGGGTCATTGGTAGGACTACACACCATATATTTTTAATTAAATGTAAGCCCTGGCTGATGTTGTTTAGTGATTAGGTATCAGCATGCACACCAAAGGGTCACGGGTTCAATTCCCGGTTCTGGATGAGGTGTATGCAGGAGGCAACCAATCCACATGTCTCTCTCACATCAACATCTCTCTCTCTCTCCTGCCCCCTTCCTTCACTTTTACTCTCTCTAATAATCAATGAAAAAAACATCCTTGGGTGAAGATTAACAAAAACAAAACAAAACAATTTAAAGGAGTGACATTGGTTACTACAAAGTTTCTGTCACTTGGCAACTCCAGCATTGAGTGTCTACCCCCTGGTGGTCAGTGTGCATCATAGCTAACATTCAGTAAGGCGGTTGGTCAATTGGACAGTCTCTTAGCCTTTTATGTATATAGATATACTGACTGATGTATTCCACTTAGTGTCTGTTATTTTAATGTGTACTCTTGAACCTGGTCATGCAGCCTAATTTTGTCTCTCTGGCAAAACTGTATGGAAGATCGTTACTGGGACAAGACTGGCAGTCTTCTGAGATTTAAGCCGCTTGCACTTTTATTTGTGATTCACAATCCATAGACACATCACAAATTGTATTACTGAGAAAGAACTGAGGCTACTCCTGTTAGCCTTGGTCCTCTGGGATGCTTGCCTGTGCACATCTCCTGCTGTACAGTATCCTTAACCTTTATTAAAACCTTTTGTAAATATACACTGTGGAGTTTTATGAATCTTTTAAATTATCTAACCCTGTATATCTGCTGAGCTTTTTCATTCTATTTGTCAATGTGACTACTCATGTACTAGTACAAAGTCTTTAATTATCAGATAATCATTAAAAACTTTATGTATGATAGAGCATAGTGTTCTACTCTACTCGACTATTTGCTAATATAATCAAATTTTAAAATAAGCCTGGTATTCCCATGATCCCACAGTTTACAGAGATCTTGATTATGATTACTTTGAGTCTACAGGTCAACTTGGGAGAACTTAATGTACTTATCATACTTTTACTTCTCATCTATAAATATTTCTACTTATACTCTTTAAAGTCCATTCAATTTCATTTATTTTCTCCATAAAGGTCTTGTACAGGTTTTGTTTTACTTACCTTTACTATATATTTTTTGCTTTGAAAATATTGTCATATAAATTTTATTTCCAGATTATCTTTTAAGGAATATCGACATATACTAGATTTCTGCTTATTGATTTTTAAGTCCCACAAAGTTGATACATTAGTCAATTAAATTACAATTAATTTCAATTCTGTATTACTAGATTATGATATTATAGATGGAATGTTTTATTTACTTTTACATATATTGACTATAAATAATTTTACTTACTTTTTCTTACAAATTCCTGCTGTTACATTTTTTTTTCTTTTTTCCTTCCCTCACTGCTTTGAGTAGAATCTTTAATAAAATGTAAGGATGGACTTTCATGATAACAATCATTCTCAATTCTTCTTTATATAAAAGGGTAACTTTTTTCATTGCCCCATTAACTATGTTCATATATTTATTAAAGTTATTTTTTTAATTAACAAAGTTACCTACTCATTCTGGTACTGTTAAACTATTTTCTTTATTATGACTGAATGTTGGATGTTATCAAGTAATTAATCTGAACCTATAGAGATAATCTTAAGTTTTTGTTTGTTTTTGTTCATTTAAATTGGATAACCTGGCAAATCACAGTGAGAGATTGTAT
The DNA here is from genome assembly GCF_000147115.1 of Myotis lucifugus. Classification (NCBI taxonomy): domain Eukaryota; kingdom Metazoa; phylum Chordata; class Mammalia; order Chiroptera; family Vespertilionidae; genus Myotis; species Myotis lucifugus. The sequence goes on along the minus strand of NW_005871122.1, from coordinate 4,431,978 downwards.
AATGTTAAAATAAATGATAATTTTACATCAAAATTAATGTTCTATTCTGGGAATGTTATGACTTGGTCATGATGCATTATCCTTTTTTAACATTGCTACATTTAGTTTGCCATAATTCTTTAGATATTGTGCATCTCTGTAAAATTGCTTAAGTCCTTTTAAATTATTATTCTTGCATGTTATTGTATTATGTTTTTCTTGATTTTTTCTTTAAATTCTAATATACCCTGAAATTGTTTGTTTAATTAGGGTGTCTTTAAGGCAATATTTTTATGTTTATAACTGCAATGTTCTTAACTTATGATAGATTATTTATTTCTAAGAATTATATTGCTTTTTGCATTTGTTTTATATATTATTTTGGTTTTGCATTAACTTTGCTTAATTAAAAATAATACATATAATCAATCTACATTTTGCATCTAATAATTCTGTTACTGATATAATTATTTACATGGGTTTCACATACTTTAATAGGGCTTTATTTCCTTGCACATAGTGGTTTATTTCCCGTTTTTTTTGTTTTGTTTTGTTTTGCTAACATGAGCTTAGATTCATCAGCTGTCTGAATCACTGCCAGTCCAGAATCGCTCTATTTTAATATCTCCATAAAATGTCTTTGTGTGACCAATGTAGTGTGAGCTTGTACAAATTTACATCATTGCTTCCTTGAGTTTCTAAAATCTCAAGAATAATTGCAACCTACCAGCTAAAGTCTATAATAAAGTCCCAATTAGTAAAAGTGCCTTCCTGGGCAGGAGGATTATTTCTTGGTCAAACATACACATTAAATATATAAGCTTTGTGACCCAACTATATGGGAAAAGTTGTCCAATTAGATTCTCTGTCTGTGTGTCTCTGTTTTGTTCTTTTATTTTCATCATTTCTTGTACCTCATGAAGAACCAACACTGGATTTTTTTAATTTAAATTCTTTATTGTTTAAAATATTACATATGTCTCCTTTTCCCCCCATTGTCTTCTCTCTGGTTCCTCCCACCCCTCAGCACATGTCCTTATCCCTCCACTGTCTGGGTCCATTGGTTATGCTCATATGCATGCATACAAGTCCTTTGGTTGATCTATTAACCTGCACCCTCCCTTGACTTCCCACTTAGGTTGGAAGGTCTGTTCAAAGCTTCTGGCTCTATATTTGTTCATCCGTTTATGTTGTTCATTATATTCTACCAATGAGTGAGATCATGTGATATTTATCTATCTCCAAATGGCTTATTTCACTTAGTATAATGCTCTCCAGGTGTATCCATGCTGGTTGCAAATGGTAAAAGTTCCTTGTTTTTTATAGCGGGTTAATATTCCATTATGTAGATGTACCACCATTTTTAAATCCAGTCATCTGCTAATGAGCACTTAGGCTGTTTCTAAATCTTATCTATTGTAAATTGTGCTGCTATGAACATAGGGGTGTATATATATTTTCTGGTTGGTGTTTCTGATTTCTTGGGATATATTCTTAGAAGTGGAATTTCTGGGTCAAATGGGAGTTCTATTTTTAATTTTTTGAGGAAACTCCACACTGTTTTCCACAGTGGCTGCACCAGTCTGCATTCCAACCAGCAGTGCACTAGGGTTCCTTTTTCTCCACATCCTCTCCAGCACTTGTCGTTTGTTATTTGCTGATGATAGCCATTCTGTCAGGTGTGAGATGGTACCTCATTATTCTTTTGATTTGCATCACTTGGATGATTAGTAACTTTGAGCATATTTTCATATGTTTCTTGGCCTTCTGTATAACCCCTTTCGAAAATTTTCTATTCTCTTTGCCCATTTTTTGATTGGATTGCTTATCTTCCTTTTGTTAAGTTCTATGAATTCCCTGTAAATGGTGCAGATTTAATCCTTATCAGAGATAACATTGGCAAATCTCTTCTATCATGCAGTGGACTTTCTTGTTGTTTTGTTAATGGTTTCTTTTGCTGTGCAGAAGCTTTTTATTTTGATGTAGTCCCATTTGTTTATTTTCTCCTTAGTTTCCATTGCCCTAGGAGTTATATTGGTAAAGATATTGCTACAACATATGTCTGATATTTTGCTGCCTGTGGATTATTCTGAGATTGTTATGGTTTCCTGGCTTATATTTAAGTCCTTTCATTTAAAGAAGAATTAAAACCTATCCTCCTCAGACTATTCCAAAAAATTCAAGAGGAAGGCACACTTCTAAGCTTTTTCTATGAAGCCAGAATTACCTTAATCCCAAAACCAGATAAAGACACCACAAAGAAAGAGAGCTACGGGCCAATATCCCTGATGAACATAGATGCTAAAATCCACAACAGAATCCTAGCAAATTAGATCCAGCATTACATTAGAAAGATCATACAACATCACCAAATGGAATTTATTCTGGGGATGCAAGGATGGTACAATATCTGCAATCAATAGACATGATACATCACATAAACAAATTGAGCTTAAAAATCACATGATCATATCAATTGATGCAGAAAAAGCATTTGACAAAATCCAACATCCTTTCTTGATAAAAACTCTCAGCAAAATGGGAATAGGGGGATCATACTACAACATAATAAAAGCCTTATATGACAAGCCTACAGCCAATATCATACACAATGGGCAAAAACTAAAATTATTTCACCTAAGAACAGGAACAAGACAGGGATGCCCACTCACAACACTCATGTTCAACATAGTACTGGAAGTACTAGCCATTGTTATCAGACAAGAAAAATAAATAAATGGCATCCAAATTGGAAAAGAAGAAGTAAAATTGTCATTATTCGCAGATGTCATGATACTGTACATAGAAAACTCTAAAGACTCCATAAAATCTACTAGGTTTAATAAATGAATTCAGCAATGGAGCAGGATACAAAATTAACAGCCAGAAATCTATGGCTTTTTATACAGCAATAGTGAACTCACAGAAAGAGAAACAAAATATAAAACAATCCCATTTACTATTGCACCAAAAAAAATTAAGACACCTAGGAAAAAACTTACTAATGAGGTAAAAGACCTGTCTGGGGAAAACTACAGGACATCGAAAAAAGAGATAGAGGAATACATAAACAGAAGAATATAGCGTGGTCGTGGATTGGTAGAATTGACATCATTAAAATGTCCATACTACCCAAAGCAATCTATAGATTTAATGCAATCCCAATTAAAATGCCAACGGCATATTTCACAGACCTAGAACAAACTCTCTAAATTTCATATGGAATAAAAAAAACCACCCTGGATAGCCGCAACAATCCTGAGAAAGACGAACAAAGTTGGAGGACTCACAATACCAGATATCAAGCTATAATACAAAGCCACTATTCTCAAAACTACCTGTACTGGCATAAGAACACACGTATAGACCAATGGAACAGAACAGAGAACCCAGAGATGAACCCAAGCCATTATGCTCAATTAATATTTGACAAACGAGGCAAGAGCATACAATGGAGTCAAGACAGTATCTTCAATAAATGGTGTTGGGAAAATTGGACAGATACTAGTAATGCAAAAAGAAATGAAACTAGACCACAAATTTACACCATACACAAAAATAAACTCAAAATGGTTAAAACTGGGTTTCAATCTCAATACCAGCATATGAATCTATATTGAAATCCAGATATAAATGTTACATTTATAACTTATTCTTGTTTAACCTTTACTTAGTGTATTGTTTTGAGATATACATTTTCCTAGTAGTTCATTTAAATTTGAAAGTCAATCATCAAGATATCTAATCAGATATATTACAGAGTATCAGAGAGAGCCTTTCACATTGTAGGATATATAAATAGAGGAACCTCTGATTGCAAACTGCATGGCCAGTACAAAAATATTTGGGCTGCCGAAACCGGTTTGGCTCAGTGGATAGAGCGTCGGCCTGCGGACTGAAGGGTCCCAGGTTCGATTCCGGTCAAGGGCATGTACCTGGGTTGCGGGCACATCCCCAGTAGGAGATGTGCAGGAGGCAGCTGGTCGATGTTTCTCTCTTATCGATGTTTCTAACTCTCTATCTCTCTCCCTTCCTCTCTGTAAAAAATCAATAAAATATATTAAAAAAAATATTTGGGCTGACAAGGCTCTTTATATTGTCAAACATGGAATCTTCCAGATTTTTTTTGCAAAATTAATACATTTTAATCATAAATCTGCAAGCATAAAAGATATTAACAGAATAAATATTAGAAAAATGTCTTCTCCCAAACTTTATATAAAGGAATGCTACTGAAAGTATGTTAAGAGAGCTTGAAAAAAACAGAATGCATAATTCTGCTAGGTTTAAGGATGTCAAGTCTATATTCTTGAAGTGCCATGGCTAAATATACCAATACATATCATATATAGACTGTATAGAAATAAAATAATAGAAACTAGTTAAATTTAAAATGAGAAAAAAATAAAGTTTTGTAAAAGAATTCTAATTAATTTCAATTTGAAAACTTTAAGTAAAATACATAAGAATATAATACATTTTTTATCATTTGTAAACACAAAAAAGCAATGTCTATTTTTAATAGAAAATTTTACCAAGCAAGCAAATAAAAAAGGAACAATGAAATGATGAAGAGATTCAAATTGAGATTTCAAAATAAGAAATTTGTTCATTCAATAACATTCTGGGAAATGAGTGCATAATTACAAGGTCAATAACAAGTCAAAATAGATGTTCCATGCTCTAAATCTACTGCAATGAGTCACAAGACAAAACAAAAAAAAATGTTAACTTGCTAAATGAGAAATAGAATATGAAGTGGATGTAAAAGGAGAGAGCAAATGATTCAATGTTATAAAAGCCACTTGAAGGTCTTACACAATTTTAACAACCAGAAAAGAAGTTACCTTTAAAAAATAAAATAAACACATTATGTCCTTCAAAGATGTTATATTTGGCAAATCTATTTGAAATCATTGGCAATAATATTGGTTTAAAATCTTATCTGACTTGCAATTACTGGTGGAGGTATTTCTAATTTTGTTCAAATATATCTAGGAAGCCGAAACCGGTTTGGCTCAGTGGATAGAGCGTTGGCCTGCGGACTGAGGGGTCCCAGGTTCGATTCTGGTCAAGGGCATGTACCTGGGTTTCAGGCACATCCCCAGTGGGAGATGTGCAGGAGGCAGCTGATCGATGTTTCTCTCTCATCGATGTTTCTATCTCTCTATCTCTCTCCCTTCCTCTCTGCAAAAAAACAATAAAATATATTTAATATATATATATATATATATATATATGAAGATAAGTGGAAACATAAAAGCAATTATTGCCAATAAGAATTAGTACTGAATGTCCACATTTTCTTCAGTACTAAGGAGAAACATATAAAAATAAGGTACTAGAGCACATTGAAAAATTATGATATATTCATAAAAATATAGTTTTATTGCCCACCTCAAGTTTGATAGGAATTTCTTTTAATTTTACCTTTCAGACATCCATCTACCACATTAATTTTTTTTAGTATATTAGCCAAATGTCCACCTCCTACCCAAGTATTATAAACTTGTACACATTTATTTAAATAACAGAAATTCATAAATCAGCTGTTTATGACATATTGACTGGTAACATAAGTTGTAAATGCAATTGAATTAGAATCTAATACACAAGCAAAAAATTCTATATATTTCAGCTAAAAAAAAAAAGATTAGTGCAGAGTTTTAAATACATAGAAAACCTGTGGAATGGCTAGAGGAGATAGCTCTTAACTGGTCTCTAGGATATGCAGCAAAACTCTATGGGACAGTGTACCAGGGATGAGATAGATGGACAAAGAGGAGCCTGACAAAACTCACAGAATCCCAGTCAACTATTCAATTAGTTTCAACATCTACATGTGGAAACTATCCAAGATATTTGTAAATGGGGGAGTAAGACTTCTTGGTGTTTTTTTAAGGATCACTCCAACTTGGCCATGTAAATTACACTGGGAAAGACATGTTAAATTAAAGCATTTATTATACTCACAGGTCCTAAAGAGGGAGGCGTGGCATGTCCAGAGGGCCACGCAAAATCGCCCAGACCCTAATGTTGTTCACAGCAGGCAAGGAAATGGCAGAGCAAGTGCCTTTATTGGGAGTCGTGAGAGGGGTAGCTCAGAGCTAACAAGAAACATTCTTGTTGGGTAATTTGAATGTAAATGAATCAACATGGAAAAGTGGGCAGGAATAAAATTGGAAGGTCATCATGAGGCTTATCAATTGAACACACATGTTGGGAATGGGACCCCACAAATAGTCAAATATTAAATAAAAGTTCAAAACAAGCAGGGCAGGTGCTAGCACTCAAAGGGCCTTCAAGGGAGCAAATAACAGCTTTACATTACACAAAGCCAAAGAAATACTCCATTCAAATGGGTTATAAGTAATATTTATGTCACTCACACATGGCTGGACACAGTGCCTATTCTCCTGAGCTAGAATGAAAAGATACACACACAAAACAAACAAACAAACAAACAAACAAACAAACAAACAAACAAATTTGCATCACATAAGATAGAGTATTTTGGAAGATCTTGCTTCAGTAGTATGTAATAATCTAAGACTGAAAACTAATTATATATCAGCTAGTACATCATAAAAGCAAGATATAAAAACATAAAACTCTTTAATTTATGTCAGAATTTAAGAAGAAAGTTAAAGAAACTCATGTGCAACACAAAATACTGGCATTCAACATGATAAAATATTCAATGTATGACATCTAATAAAAGATTACCAGGATTGCATTAAAATATGACCCATGATAAGAAGAATAGCAATCAATAGAAATCAACTCACAACTAACACAGATGTTAGAATTCATAAATAATGCCATTAAAATATGTATTACAGCTGTATTTCATATGTTCAAAAAGTTAAGTAGAAATCTAAAAGATATAAAAGAGATCAGACACGATATTCTAGAAATAAAAACTAAAATAACTGAGATGAAAAAACAGCATTTCAGAAACTTCATAAGAAAAAATTAATAAGCCAGGCAGAGGAGGCATGGAAATAGAAGCTATTGGAAATGAAAAAAAAGTTTTAAAAAATAATTTGAAAAATGAAGAGTTTCAGTAGGCAGAGGACAATGTCAGGTGGCCTGATACATAGTCAGAGTCCCTGATGGATGAAAAGGAGAAGAGATATGGAAATATTTGAATACACAATCACCAAAAAGCACAGAACTTGATGACAGCCATAAATGCACAAATCCAGAAAACTGCAACCACTGCAAAGCACAAGCAACAGAAAGAAGACAACTCATAAAAATCAAATAGTCTTTTTTTATTCCATATGAATTTTGGAGAGTACGTTCTATGTCTGTGAAAAAAAAAGACAACAAATAGCCACAGCAATCCTAAGAAAAAAGAACAAAGTTGGAGGGATCACAATACCAGATATCAAGCTATATTACAAAGCCACTATTCTTTTTTTTTCCAAAGCCACTATTCTTAAAACAGCTTGGTACTGGCACAAGAACAGACATATAGATCAATGGAATAGATTAGAGGACTCAGGAATCGACCCAAACCACTATGCCCAATTAATATTCGACTAAGGAGGCAAGAGCATACAATGGAGTCAAGACAGTCTCTTCAATAAACGGTGTTGGGAAAATTGGACAGATACATGCAAAAAGATGTAACTAGACCACCAACTTACACCATACACAAAAATAAACTCAAAATGGATAAAGGACTTAAATGTAAGACGGGAAACCATAAAAATACTAGAGGAATCCATAGGCAGCGAAATCGCAGACATATGCTGAAGAAATTTCTTCACTGATACTGCTCCTAGGGCAATGGAAACTAAAGAGAAAATAAACAAGTGGGACTACATCAAAATAAAAAGTTTTTGTACAGCTAAGGAAACCATCAACAAAACAACAAGAAAGCCCACTACATGGGAGAAAATATTTGCTAATGTTATCACTGATAAGGGTTTAAACTCCAGCATTTATAGGGAACTCATACAACTTAACAAAAGGAAGATAAACAATCCAATCAAAAAATGGGCAATGGACCTAAATAGACACTTTTCAAAAGAGGACATACAGAAGGCCAAAAGACATATGAAAACATGCTCAAAGTCACTGATTATATGAGAGATGCAAGTCAAAACGACAATGCGATATCATCTCACACCTGTCAGAATGGTTATTATCAACAAATCAACAAAGAACAAGTGTTGGAGAGGATGTGTAGAAAAAGGAACCCTTTTGCACTGCTGGTGGGAATGCAGACTGGTACAGCCACTGTGGAGAACAGTATGGAGTTTCCTCAAAAAACTAAAAATAGAACTCCCAATTGACCCAGTGATCCCACTTCTAGAAATATATACCAAGAAGCTAGAAACACCAATCAGAAAGGATATATGCACCCCAATGTTCATAGCAGCACAATTTACCATAGCTAAGATTTGGAAACAGCCTAAGTGCCCATTAGCAGATGAGTGGATTAAAAAACTGGTACATCTACACAATGGAATGCTACGCTGCTGTAAAAAAGAAGGAGTTCTTATCATTTGCAACAGCATGGATGGAACTGGAGAGCATTATGCTAAGTGAAATAAGCCAGTCAAAGAAAGATAAATACCACATGATCTCACTCATTTGTGGAATATAGTGAACAACATAGGCTGATGAAAAGGGATAGATCCAGAGACAGAGAAGCAGCGATCAGACTATCAATCCCCAGAAGGAAAATAGCGGAGGGTGGGGGTAAGGGGAATAGATCAACCAAAGGACTTGTATGCATGCATATAAGCCCAACCAATGGACACAGACAACAGGGGGGTGAGGGCATGAGTGGGGGGGTTTTAGGGGGGGAATGAGGTCACATATGTAATACCTTAATCAATAAAGAAATTAAAGATTAAAAAGAAACAAGAAAAAAATAGTGGAACATCTACACAATGGAATACTAGGCTGATGTAAAAAAGAAAGAACTCTTACCATCTGTAACAGCTTGGATGGACCTAGAGAACATTATGCTAAGGAAATAAGCCAATTGGAGAAAGATAAATATCACATGATCTCACTCATTTGAGGAATATAATGAACAACATAAACTGAGAACAAAAATAGATCCAGAGACAGAGAAGTATCGAACAGACTATTAAATCTCAGAGGGAATGCAGGGGAGGGTGAGGAGTGGGGTAAAAGATCAAGCAAAGGACTTGTATGCATGCATATGAGCATAACGAAAGGACACAGACACTACAGGTGTGAGAGCATGTGCTGCGGGGGGTGGAAGGGGCCAGGGAGAGGTCAATGAGGGTAAAAGGAGTCATATATAATACTTTAAACAATAAATAATTTTTAAAAAATCAAATAGTCAAAAGTTAGTTCTAAAATCAAAATCTCTAAAACAGGCAGAGAGGCAAAAGACAAGTCATAGAGATGTGAATATAAGAAATGTAATTCTTTGGAAATGTAATTCTTTATAAATTTAATGAGATGAGAGTGATGTGAGTGTGAAACACTCTGAGAGAAATTTTAAAATTAGTCAATCCAGTATTCTATACCCTGCAAAAAATATGTTTTTCTAAAGCTATAGAAACTCTAATAATGCATCACCAGCTCAATTACCCAATTTCTTACAATTATGACAGAAGTTCTTAACTTTGAATTGCATTCCTATCAGATTACATAAATAAAGTAAGGTTATGCAATATTCTGGCTAAACATCTTTATTTATTTATTTTTTAAATATATTTTTATTGATTTCAGAGAGGAAGGGAGAGGAAGAGAGAGAGAGAGAAATATCAATGATGAGAGACAATCATTGATCAGCTGGTTCCTGCATGCCCCCCACTGGGGATCAAGCCTAAAATCTGGGCATTTGCCCTGACCATATTTGAACTGTGACCATAATTGGGTTCATAGGTATTAATGCTCAACCACTGAGCCTTGCTGGCCAGGCTGGCTGAACATTTTAAATTAAATATTGGGTATTGTTTAAAGAAATTCCAGAAGATTGATAGGTACCACCTTTTTATTCAAATCCATTTAGTTTTTGCCCAAATCATTCCCTTGCCCTGAATATTTATCAAATAATTTTATAAAGAAAATGTTACTGATTCCCAGAATTATTTTAGGGTTCTCTTGTCCTTTTATAGGCCCATGAATTTCATCATTTCAAATCCTCCTGCAATTATGTGATTAACATATTAAATAAGTTATTTTGAGGACAGGTTCTATAACTTGTTCAGCTAAAAGCAGAAGCTGGTAAATAGTAGCCAATCAATATTTTTTCTTGGCTCATCAATAGGAATATTTTTGCAATGCTACTTAAATATTACAATCTACAGCCTATTCTCCCATATTGATAAAAAAAACACACAAAGAAATAAGAAGCCATTTTTCTTTTCAGTTTTCTTTATAATTTAGGGAAAACTATGAATAAATTGTTAATTGAAGATACCAAAAATAATATTGTGAAATATATAGCCTTTTATGGAACCAATTTAATGCCCAATATAGAGATGCTGAGTTCTGTCAAGTTTTATACACACAAACACATGCAACATTTTCAATGCAGTTGATAATTATTTAGTTTATTTCTCTCAATATACTAGTAGTATTGGAAAATTTATGTCCTTTTATTGTTAAGTTTCTCTTTATAAAATAAAGATGGTAGGTAAAAATTGGCTCAATTTGTGTGCTTTATTTTGTAATATTATAATAGACTAATATTTTTTGTTTATTACAACATAAAATATTTTAATTTTTATTTAATATTGTTATTTTACAGCAGAAAATACACACTAATAACAGTTCAAGCAAACACACAAACAAAAAAGAACCACTCTTAATATACTTGGAAAAATTTAACATATGTCAAATTTTCATGCTTCATTTGAATATCACACAATTTTTATTCTATTCAGAATGTGTGCCTTTTAAAAATATTCAAAAGTACTCTTAGTGTATTTTCTGTCATTTTCATGTCCTGTCATGAAACACTTTGGGGAAGAAACAATCAGAGCTTCTCAGTATGCATCGCACAGAGAAGGGATTGTAACTGGGGGACTCTAACGTCTTGATTTCACTTGTTCATATTTAGCATTACTTGCGTTAAAGATTTAAAAAAATGTTAGAAAAAATACTGTAAAGTTAATTGTTTTCTGGAGCTATAGAAAGAACATGTTATAACAAGCCAGATATACTCAGTTTTTTTATTAGAATAAAAAATCAGGGAACTTATGATGAACTACAAGTTATAAGATGACAACTGGTAATACAACTCCACTTATGTTGTATTGACAAGTAATCATATGGAAACCAAAAGGAAAATGAGTACGTTTTTATAAAGCCAAAAAATATAGGGTTGTAGAATTTCTGAAAAATATGGAAAATTTTTAGTTACAAATGGCAAATAGGATGCATAGTCTTGCCAGTATTTTTTCAGGGGTAGTACTAATATTATGTTAAATAAATTTAAAATGGTTCTAACATGTTTTACATCAAACTGAAAAGCTTTTTCACAGCAAAAGAAACTATCAACAAAAAATAAAAAGGAAACCCAGTGTATGGGAGAATATATTTGCCAATGATACATTTGATAAGGAGTTAATTTCCAAAATATATAAAGAACTCATATAGCTAAACACTCTGAAGACAAACAATCCAAGTGAAAAATGGGCAAAGGATCTGAATAGACATTTCTCCAAAAGGACATTCAAATGGCCTGTACATATAAAAAAAATGCTCAACATCACTAATCATCAGAGAGGTGCAAATTAAAAATACAAAGAGGCATCACCTCACACCTGCCAGAATTTGGACTTCCCTACTCCTCTATTTTGGGGTACATTACCAGAAAAATGTATACTTTTGTATTCTCAACATTTAGCTTCATTAATTACTATACATTTACTGCAATGAAAGTCATACTGGATTTCTTGGAATATGTTCATTTAGATGTTCAACATTAAAAAAGTTTTTGAAGAGATAAAGACAAAATACAGAAAAATTGCAGTGAGCAAACATTTTAGGCATCCTGAATTTACCAATAACCATACAAAGATCAAATCATCATGTAATCATGGCATAAGTATTTGCAATGATATCCAAACAATCCACATATTTAAGAAGAAGTGGGAAAATTATATAAATATATATAGTAGACATAGAGATTTGTGTCCACAGTGGGATGTTTATTTGGTTGGCTTGCATTATAGCTAGAAATTTAACATGAGTGAAAAGCATTTTATATTTTTTGACAATGCCACAAACCAGCAGGAACTAAAACATATCTAGTATACAGCAGTATGTCAGTATATGTTCCTTTTGGTTATTTCCTATCTCATTTTATTGCTAATGAAGATATCAAACTGTTCCTACACAATTGGAGACTTATTGGAAGTCTCATAAGTATTCTAGAATATTTTGTTTGTATGCTTATGTTAGGCAGCCTTGTTTATTTTTTCATTTGTACATTTTTCTTTAATCAGCATACACACACACATAAATATGTGTCAGTATCTGGTGTGTCTGTGTGATCTTTGAAGGAAACATCCTAATTTTACACTGTGTAAAATTTTGAGGAAATACAGGTGAACTGTTCAATCTACTCAAGCTCATAGGAGAAAATATATATAATATATAAAATGTGTGTCTTAGCCCGGCTGGCATGGCTCAGTGTTTGAGTGTCAACCTATGAAGCAGGAGGTCAAGGTTCGATTCCTGGTCAAGGCATATACCTGGGATGTGGGCTTGATCTCTAGTGTGGGGCATGCAGGAGGCAGCCAATCAATGATTCTCCCTCATCACTGATTTTTCTATCTCTCTCTTCCTTTTCCTTCCTCTCTGAAATCAATAAAATATATACTTAGAAAAAAATTGTTTTAATTCAGTTAGAGAACTTGAGTATGAAACAGGAGATTGGGTGAGATAGAGAAGAAAGGCAGTATTCACATTCATTTTATTTTCTTCCTTCTTGTAAGCTGGACATTTATTTAAGTATTCTTTTCTCATGCTGTCTTCTTTATTTTTAATTTTGTTTTATTGCTTAAAGTATTACAAAGAATATTACATATGTCTCCTTTTTTTTCTCCCCTTGACCTTCCCCGGCCTCCCCTACCCCCCAGTGTCTTGTGTCCATTGGTTATGCTTCTATGCATGCATACAAGTCCTTTGGTTGATCTCTTACCCCCCCTGCTGTAGTTTGACAATCTGTTCAATGCTGCTCTGCCTCTGTATCTATTTTTGTTCATCAGTTTATAATGGTCATTATTATCCATAAATGAGTGAGATCATGTGGTATTTTCTTTCATTGACTGGCTTATTTCACTTAGCATCATGCTGTCTTCTTCCTGGAACAGAAAGAAAACAAAAGATGGCAAATCATATATTTGCTTAATACTTCAAGCCCTGTTTTGGAAAATTATTTGACAGCATCCACAGATATGCAGCGTATCTGTAAAAACAGACCATTTCTCATATTTTATTCCAGAGATGTATATTAAATGTCTAGTCTTAGATCCCTATAGTCCCCACCTTCCTACTCCTTCCAGAAGCTGGCTGGTTCTGTGATTCTCTACACCTATCTTTGTACAAAAGGCTGAAAAAATCTCTTTGAAAGATTTTGACAAATATTGAGAGCTTTTTGTCAGTGCCTTTTTACACCCCTTTATAAACTTTTTCTCCATTGGTTTGTTTGAGAGAGAGGTAATAAGTAAGGAGTAATTAATATATTTAATTTCATTTAATTTGTTATTTTTAACTTTAGAAAATATACTTGAAATAATACTTTGAATATGTAAAATTAAGATTTATTTTCTATATACTTAAATATCTATCGAATGAAGTGCTCTTCTCATAATCAATGATTCTTCCTTTGAAGATGATTTTTAACTCCAGATTTGAAAATTAAATGTTTACATTATCATAGTGTGTGTGTGTGTGTGTGTGTGTGTGTGTGTATTTTTTTTTCTTTCTATTTTACATCTTGATACTGTGGAGGGTGTGGATGAAAATCTATTCCAACCAAATTTTACCTGTTTATTTATAACACTAATTTTAATTAGCTTTCTTGCATCTTTATTTTTATGACTATTTAGATATTACTCACAACAGTGGCATATTCAATGTCTCTTTTACAATTTTGGCAGGGGGTGGGGGTTCTTTTAAAATATTTGCCTAATTTTTATGTACTTAATTTTACTATTCATCACTAAATGACCATCACATTTTCTGTCCAAAGTCTGCATCTCTCCTGACAATAATTTTGTGATTTACTTTTTTTGTTTTTTCTCATTTTAAAATATATTTTTTATTGTTGATAGTATTACAGATATCTCCCATTTTCCCCTTTCTCTCCCTTGTCCCAGTCCCTCTCCACCCCCTCCCCATGTCTTCACTATCCTATTACTCATGACCATGGGCTATGCATATCTATAATAATAAAAGGGTAATATGCTAATTAGACCAGATGTCATTCCGGATGTCCTTCCTGATGAAGCTGGGGCAGGTGGGAAGCCAGCCCAGGTCCCAGGTGCCTGCTGGCAGCCAGAGGAGGGAAGCACAGGTCCCAGGTGCTGGAGGGATGCCAGTGTTGGCAGCCAGGGGAAGGAAGGCCTACTCTGGTACTAATGTTCGTGCTTCAGGCCCTTGGGGGATGTCGGAGAGCCGGTTTCAGCCCAATTCCCACCTGCCAGAGGGACCCCACTCACTCCACAGATGCCTTTCGAGCTGCGGCACTGCCCCAGGTGTGGCCAGCCAGGGAGGGACCTCAGGAGGTTGTCTCCAGGGCATGTCCAGCCCTTCTCACCCAGTCCCACCTTGCCGGCTACCTTCTAATTAATTTCCTTTCAATGTGCACGAATTCATGAACTGAAGCACTAGTAGATAATAATTGGATTAAAAATTTTGAATATTCAGTTCTTTATTATAAAGGTTCTAGGATTGTTTTAAGTCTTTTGAATCCATAATTCTTCACTGTGTGTATATGTTTGTGTGTTATGCATGTGTGATTTCTCTCTGGATGCTTTCAGAATATTATCTTTTATTTCTGGTGTTTCAAAATCACCATGCTACAATCATATGTCTTGGTATAGAATTTGTAAAATTATCTTTACATTGGACACTCTGTAGACCTTTTCAGTGGAAATTTAATTAGGTATTTGATTATTTCTTCCCCTTCATTTTCTCTGTCTTCAATTTTTGAGATTCCTTTTATTTACTTGATGGCTTTCTTAAATTAATATTCTAATATCTCCACTAGCTCATAACTTTTTGTCTTGGTATTCATATTTTAAAAGAAAATTTAGTTGCTCTATATTTAATAATCTAATGCTTGTTTAAATTTTTATAACTTTTAAACTTCCAATAATTCCTTTTTCTTTTATAAAATTGATACTTACGTTATTATGTTAGTTTGTTTTTATGTTTATCTGCTTTACTCTTTCTTTTAGATAAGAGTATTTTCTCCAATATGTATTGGACCTACTGGTTTCTTTATACTTAAGATATGTTACTAAAGAAATGAATAAAAGCTTTGTCTGTGGTGGTTGGAATTGTGATTGATGACCATGACTTCAATTTCTCAAATTGGGACCAAGTATTTTTATTTCAGGAAAATTAACTACTATTAACATTTGAAATATTCTTTTGAGCTAGTATGTTTCTCAAAAGAATTATCCAACCTTCTGGTGGGGCTAATGAGACTTTCTTTACTCTAAAAAAATGTGGCATATGTGGGAAATGGCTCATTGTTCAATATGCATATTTTCTCATTTGATCTTTATATTTCTGTATATTTCCTTGCCTTTATTTGCATTTTAGGTTCCCAGATTCTCTGAAATAACTTTTTCAGAGAGAATAAACTTCCATTCTTTTACCAGAGTGACAGTTGTTTTTTTAGCTTCCTTTGCCTACTATAAAAAGAAATTTTCAAACTTGGTGATTTTAAACAACAACTATTATCTCATAGTTCAGGAGGCCAGAAGTCTGAAATCACGGAGACAGCAAAGTTGTGCTCCCTCCCGTGTGTAGGACCGAATCTGTTTCCTGTCACTTTCAGCTTTTGGTGGTTGTTGTCATTCCTGAGATGGTGATTAAATCACTTCTCTGCCTTATTTTGTTTGTGTCTTTTTAAAAAATCTTTATTGTATGACATATGCCCCCCCCCCCATTGATCTCTTCTAACTCACCCCACCCCTCTCCCCAGGTCTTTACCACCCTGTGTCCATGGGTTATGCATAGATGCATACAAGTTCTTTGGTTGATCTCTTCCCTTGTTTCTGTCCCCCCCCCACCCCCCAGCATATCTCCATCTGTCTTTTTCTCATAAGGATATGTATCATTGGATTTAAAGCCCACTTTAATAATCGCCTTATTTCAAATCCTTAACTTGCATTTTCAAAGAACCGTCTTCCAAATAAAGTAACTTTTACAGGTTCCAATGGTTAGGAAGTGCACATATAAATTGAGGGACCACCATTCCACCCACTACAGATAGATGGTGTTGTTTGGCAGGTAGGATGTAGGATTTAATTTTCTTATACAGATTTTATACTAATCTTTCTATTTTTTAGTGTTGCGCCAAATCCTTGCTTTTTAGATGCACTTTGCTCCTTTCATTTCTGAGCATATTCTAGGTTCTAGGCCATTGGTTCTCAACCTTGGCTGCACATTAGAATCACCTGGGAATCTTTTTAAAATCCTGATTTCTGGGCCTTATCCTCCGGAAATTCTGTTTCTTTGTTACTAATGTTGTGGCCTCGCCTCATAACAAAGAAACAGAATTTCCGGAGATGAGGCCCAGAAATCAGGATTTTAAAAAGATTCCCAGGTGATTCTAGTGTGCAGCCAAGGTTGAGAACCACTGTTCTAGGCCATAACTTGTTTGGTATTGTTTTTGTCACTACAAGTCATGATTCTATGTACTTCTGCTATATTAGTTACCCACTTCCACTTGCTTTCCAGGTTCTCACCTGTTGTCACTTTTTCTGATCTCTTTATATTAATTGACCCATAAATATCTTTGTATGAGCATTTTAAGAAAGGTTTAACATGGAGATAGAGAAGTAGGTAGACATGTACATTGTATTTTCCATGTTTAACTAGCATTACAACATAGGTTTTAAAATCATAAACATAGCATAATATCTTTCTTCATAATATGTCTTGGTTTTTTTAAATTTTAAAGACAGAAGAAGAATATTTCAAATCTCAGGTTGCATTTGAAACATAGAAGCAATGGTATATAACTTTTTAATATCCATTTATTAGTGAAGTAGCACAAGGTGAATTTTTTTGGTAATTACTATCAATGGACACTAAATTCTTTATAGCATATAAACTTGTAAAGAGTATGCATGCCCTTCAACTAAAAGCTAATTTTTATTCCCTGAATACATTTGGAAAATTTACTGTTTCATGAATCAGCAAGCTTTGACCCTGCAAATAAAATAATTAAGAGAGAAATTGTGTAAATAACCATTCATAATTAATGTTTTCTGAAGACCAAGTACAGCTGAAAATATTTGTCAGTCCAAATCCACCTAATGCATTTGTATGAATACTTTAGGTTATATATACTCCCTCCTAATTCACTACATTGATGTTAATTTGTTTTCTCAAACGCTTTAATGGTTGAAAATGACCCATCAATCCACCATTTAACAATTGTTTGTATGTTGTCAAGTTATTGACAAAAATGAACAATCTGCAGTTCTATTTAAGCTAGCTAACTAAATAATAGCTACATCATCAAAATGTCCATACTACCCAAAGCAATCTATAGATTCAATGCAATCCCCATTAAATCACCAACAGCATATTTCACAGATCTAGAACGAATGTTCCAAAAATTCATCTGGAATAAAAAAAGACCTCGAATAGCTGCAGCAATCCTGAGAAAGAAGAACAAAGTAGGTGGGATCTCAATACCAGATATCAAGCTGTATTAAAAAGCCACTGTTCTTAAAACAGCTTGTTACTGGCACAAGAACAGACATATAGATCAATGGAATAGAATAGAGAACCCAGAAATCGACTCAAACCACTATGCCCAATTAATATTTGACAAAGGAGGCAAGAGCATACAATGGAGTCAAGACAGTCTCTTCAATAAATGGTGTTGGGAAAATTGGACAGTTACATGCAAAAAGATGAAACCAGACCACCAACTCACACCATACACAAAAATAAACTCAAAATGGATAAAGGACTTAAACATAAGACGGGAAACCATAAAAATACTAGAGGAATCCTTAGGCAGTGAAATTGCAGACATATGCAGAAGGAATTTCTTCACTGATACTGCTCCTAGGGCAAGGGAAACTAAAGAGAAAATAAACAAGTGGGACTACATCAAAATAAAAAGTTTTTGTACAGCAAAAGAAACCATCAACAAAACAACAAGAAAGCCCACTGCATGGGAGAACATATTTGCCAATGATATCACCGATAAGGGTTTAATCTCCAACATTTACAGGGAACTCATGAAACTTAACAATAGGAAAATAAACAATCCAATCAAAAAATGGGCAATGAACCTAGATAGATACTTTTCGAAAGAGGACATACAGAAGGCTGAAAGACATATGAAAACATGCTCAAAGTCACTAATTATACAAGAGATGCAAATCAAAACGACAATGCGGTATCATCTCACACCCACCAGAATGGCTATCATCAACAAATCAACAAACAACAAGTGTTGGAGAGGATGTGGAGAAAAAGGAACCCTTCTGCAGTGCTGGTGGGAATGCAGACTGGTGCAGCCACTGGGTAAAACTGTATGGCCTTTCCTCAAAAAAATTAAAAATGGTACTTCCATTTGACTCAGTCATCCCACTTCTAGGAATATATACCAAGAAGCTAGAAACACCAATCAGAAAGGACATATGCACCCCTATGTTCATAGCAGTACAATTCACCATAGCTAAGATCTGGAAACAGCCTAGTTGCCCATCAGGGGATGAGTGGATTAGAAAACTCTGGTACATCTACACAATGGAATACTCTACTACTGTAAAATATAAGGAATTCTTACCATTTGCAATAGCACAGATGGAACTGGAGAGCATTTTGTTAAGCAAAATAAGGCAGTCGAAGAAAGATAAATATCACATGATCTCACTCATTTATGGAATATAATGTACAGCATAAACTAATGAACAAAAATAGAACCTAAGTCATAGAAGCATCGAATAGTCTGTCCAACCTATGAGGGAAGGCAGGGAGTGAGAGGGTAAGAGATCAACCAAAGGACTTGTATGCATGCATATGAGCATAACCAATGGACACAGATGGGAGTGTGGGGCGTGATGGCGTGTGTTGGTGGTGGGGGCAGCCAGGGAGAGGTCAATGGGGGAAAGAGGAGACATATGTAATATATTAAATAAAGAATTTAAATTAAAAAACAATAAATTAAAATAAAAAAGAAAAGAAAAAAAACACTCTTTAAAGTATATCTAGTGAAGGCAAGGAAGGAAGGAAGGAAAGAGGAAGTGAAATATGTATATTTAAAACAAAGTCCCATTTGCAAATCCAAAATCTACTAAAAGAATTTAGATAACAAAAAATTAAAAGAGCATTGATTAGCTTTTTTTTACCTCTACAACAGGTTCTAAATTAAATTAACGTTAACATTTGCTAAAATGCACCAATTGGCAATTATTAATGTATTTACTCAATAGTGACATTCAAATTACAGTTATACTTGAGGATCTCACTAAATTTTAACATGAAACCCTCCATAAACTTGACTGCAATTAAATATAAAATAGAGAAAAAGTAGTAATGCTACACTTTAAAGCCTTCACTAAATTTCCTATGGTCAGTTCTCATTGTTCTAAAATATCCCATAGTATGCGTAAGCATTCTCACAAAATTAGTAATAAATTAAAATTAAATTAAATTTTCGGCACTTACAAATTGCTTGATAAAATGGGACCTATGAATGTCCAATTAAAATAGTTAATATGGCCCATTGTAAGTTGAAACAGGTCCTTCAAGGATTTAAAATTCTTATATAAGAATTAATTAATAAACAGGCGATTATCCCTCTGCTTTTTCATTTAACAACCTGATTTTGCTTGTTCTTCAGCCTAGGGAAAAATGATGCCTCATAGTGAGTTGCTACAACCTTAATGCTGTTGTTCTTCCATTATTTCCCACACACCCAATACTCCATTTTTTTAAAATTACTAACACCATCCATTCAGCATCAGTTAACTATTTTGGTATTATTTATCTGACTAATGTGTTCTATTCAGTACCTATTTCACAAGCTTTTCCAACAGTTGGCCTTAACCTCCAAAGGGACACAGTACATTTTTATCAGACTACCCAGGGAATATATCAACAGCTTTGCCATCACACATTCTCTATGCACACAAGATCTTAACCGCATCTACTTTTTTTCGGGAGCACAGGTATGATATTATTTTGACAATATCCTCCTATGAGAAAATTAATTTAATACATTCATTAAGAACACACAAGTCTATAACCATAACTAATGGACATAAGACACTGGGGGGTAAGGGAGGGCAGGGGCTTGTCAAGGGTGGGGGGGAAAAAAGGACACTTATGTAATACCCTTTGTAATACTTTTAGCGAAAAATTAAAAAAAAATAAAATAAAATAAAATATACAAAAAAAAAAAA
Source organism: Myotis lucifugus (assembly GCF_000147115.1). Taxonomy (NCBI): domain Eukaryota; kingdom Metazoa; phylum Chordata; class Mammalia; order Chiroptera; family Vespertilionidae; genus Myotis; species Myotis lucifugus. Next base: position 4,411,381 of record NW_005871122.1, on the reverse strand, counting down.
GAACACACAAGTCTAACATATTTTAGTTCTTTTGGGATTCTGAAGGCAACATATGTCTCATTTACACAGTTTACATAACTTCACTAATGCTACTATTTACAAATCAGCCCACCTAAAATGGGGCCCCCCTCAGCAAGACTCTAGAACATGTCCAAATTATAATCAATAGGGATTCCCAGTAAATGCCTCCACCGACTTCATTAGAGGCTTTTGTAACATCTGCTCCTGCTCCTGGAGTTGCTGGAACACCTATAATAGTCATAAGTTGCCCATGGGTTTCTGATGCAAATAACTGCCCTTCTTGGCCATTAAAATAAAATAAAAATTGCTGGCCACATACCGAAATTTCCTATAAATGGAAGCTCTCACTAATCTGGGGCTTCTGACCTTTAGTATCCAATTTTTCATTATGCCCTGGGCTATGAAAGTAACACCCCACAGACTTGGCATGGCCCAATACATCTTTCATACAGAATGAGTTAGGTGTGGCCTCCCCTATTTTTAGCCTTTGCCAGATGCCATGGTGGAGGACCCCGTCCCCCCCCCCCCCCGCCCCCGACACCTTGGTTAACTTGGGAGTCCTTTGGAATCAACTGAATGAATATCAGTTGAATTTCATAGATCGCACGAGTGGCAGTGCTGTCATCATAATTGTTGGGTCTCACTATAATATAGTGGTTTCTTATTCCTTATTTAGGATATAGGGGATTAAGGACAGGACCCAAAGTTCAGAAGAATTGCTCAAACTTCAGGCACTTGTTTTAGCACTGGATGTCCTTGTCAACATAGCAAAAAATGTTTCCCATGTGCACATTTTTACAAACTACTGCATCATTGTCTAAGAGTTGTTCTCGTCAGGGTAAAAATCTCTAGGGATCTTTTTGCCTCATAGTTACACAAAATATAGCTCAAGGTCACCACATGTCCCTATATGTACTGAGGCTACAATATAAAGCCTCACCATATCTCCCCATATCCCTTTCAGAGTTATAAACATTTCTCACACTAACCAAGGCCCTCATTTCACTTCTTAGAATACACAACGCTGGGCTCTTGGAAAAGACATTCAATAGACGTTTCAACTCCCCAACAGGCCCCAGGCTGCTGCTTAATTGGGAAATATGATGGCCTCCTCAAACAATTCCTTTTAAAACTTCTCTCTGACAAATGGACCCCTACCTGGTCTCTTAGCCTTTCCCAGATGCCATGGTCTCTATCTTGTCCCAGACCTTCATTTTTTCTTAATTCAAGCTTCCTTAGCTAATTAGCAACTTATAACAAACTTTAAAAATATCTTTTCCAGTGACCTTTCCTGTATTTCCTATATCATTACCATGCATATGAAGAAGGAAGGGAAAGATGAGTAATAGACAGAACACAAAGAAATTTTTAGGGCAGCGAAACTATTATGTACAATAATGTAATAATGGATACATGCCATTGTACATCTATCCAAATCCATGCGATATACAACCCTGAGAGTGAACCCTAATGTAAACCATGGTCTATGGTAATAATGATGTGTGGGTGGAGGTTCATTGATTGTAACAAATGTAGTATTCTGGGGGAGGATGTTGATAATGGGGGGTCGGAGTATATCGTAAGTCTCTCTGTACTATCTGTTCAATTGTGTGGTAAGCCTAAAACTTCTCTAAAAATTAAATTTTATTTTATTTTTTAAAATTAATAGTATCCATAACTTCTTTATGTAATTTTAGCATTCTGCTTTTTAGTTGTCTATTTTCATGTGTGTTGGGGGAGGATACCTCTGTGCTTGTTTAGTGTAGATCAGCTACTAATTTAAAAATATTATACACACTAGTATAATTGTATAACTTAATTTGTGTGTACTCAAACTTTTAATGTATATTTTCCCTCCTATTTTTTGAGGCAACAAATGCCTGGGAAGATTCATTTTCTCCAGGAATTTATGGTTTCTCAACTTTTTCCTAATTAGTATAATTAGTTTCAACCCAATGTCTGTACTTTTTCCAATCTCACATTGTTTACGCAGTCTTGCTATTCGAGATTTCATGCATATGTGTCTGATTCTTTTGGTACTAATATCCAGACTTTGGTTCAATTCCCACGAAGTATAACTCTCTTTATTATGCCCATGTATATTTTTTCTAATATTATTCTATAGTCAATACTTCAGCTTTTATTTTAATGATTTCCTTGCTCACTTTGCTTCTTACATCTACCTTTCCCTTCTGATTTTATTTCTCTTTGGCTGGTGATCTGTGGATTATAAACATTCTGAAACTATTAATACTTGAAATTATAGTTACTTCACCCTAAATCTCAGATAATAATATAGTTGTCAGATGGATCCTCTTTGTTACCTTCCTTGGTATTTCAGTGGTACATTTCTGTAAATTTCTAAGTTTAGTGTTATTGCAGCTGAAGTAATATGACATTGAAGTAGTACTTATTAGGATGCTATTCACAAGTAGAATATTTAATGGGCCTAGCTCCATATAATTCTATGCTTTCATTATAGATTTCCTCATAACTTTGCATCCAAGAGTCATTTTATATATTTATTTGTTTTGCTTAATTTTTGAGCATGGGGATGACTTACTTAATCTGTCATGTATTTTCTTGTAGCTTTTTAAGATACCTAGATTCACATATGACAAATGTGCTTACTTGTGATCTAAAACATAAAATGTCAGTTTATTTCATTTTCCTCATATTTGGTCAGTGGCAGTCCAATACAACTCTCTCTCTTTTTTTTTTTACTAAATTTTAATATATATATATATATATATATATATATATATATGAAAAGAATGCCTTATTTATTTATAGTTCACTAAGACCCTATGTAATAAAATGTAGTTTTATTAAATCTAAGATTTCCTGCACATTACTCGATGTCTTCTGTCTTCCTCTGTATTCCACATCACTGATTTAATTATAGACAAATCTTAATTAAAAGCATTTTAAAATTAACAGGGTGTTAATTTTCACATATGGACCGGAAATTTTGTCTGTTAAACCTTAAGTCCATTAAATTGAGGTCTGCAAAATCGAGGGTTCACTATATCTAAAAATATCTTATTTGACCTCTAACTACATTTCTCATCTATATCATGACATATAAATACATTTTGTGGTATTTTGTTTTATAATTAAAAGTAATAAATAGAGGTCAGTTCAACTCATATAGCTACCATTATGTGGCACACATGCCTCATTTAAAAAACAAAACCAAACCAAACCTTTATTCAGCAAACTATAACTTTCTATGTAAGAATGGATATGATTGTAATAATAAAGATAATACTTCACTCTTTATGCTTTACTTTTTGCCACTGTACTAGTTTTATCACATATATCACACTTAAAAAATTGAGGTTTGCACATATAAAACGAATTACCAATGTAGTATTAGAGATCAGACTGGTGCAGCCACTGTGTAAAACTGTATGGCGTTTCCTCAAAAAGTTAAAAATGGTACTTCCATTTGACTCAGTCATCCCACTTCTAGGAATATATCCCAAGAAACCAGAAACACCAATCAGAAAGGATATATGCACCCAGATGTTCATAGCAGCACAATTCACCATAGCTAAGATCTGGAAACAGCCTAAGTGCCCATCAGTAGATGAATGGATTAGAAAACTGTGGTACATCTACACGATGGAATACTATGCTGCTGTTAAAAAGAAGGAACTCTTACCATTTGCAACAGCATGGATGGAACTGGAGAGCATTATGCTAAGTGAAACAAGCCAGTCAATGAAGGAAAAATACCACATGATCTCACTCTTTCATGGATAATTAAGACCATTACAAACTTTTGAACAATAATAAATACAGTGGCAGAGCTGCCTCAAACCAATTGTCGGACTGCAGTGGGAAGGCCAGGGAGGGTTGGGGGACAGGAGGGAGGGGAGTAAGAGATCAACCGAAGGACTTGTATGCATCCATATAACCATAACTAATGGACATAAGACACTGGGGGGTAAGGGAGGGCAGGGGCTTGTCAAGGGTGGGGGGGGAAAAAAGGACACTTATGTAATACCCTTTGTAATACTTTTAGCGAAAAAAAAAAAGATAAGGTTTCAAACGTGTGTCTGGATCAAAAGCTCATCTATCTCTTAGTGCTCTATATTGCCTTATGTGACATATTATAAGTAGTTTTACATTTAGTATGTTCATCAAACAAATAGAATACATCTAATATAAATATGTATTCTAAATGCAGGGAATAAAATTCCAGGGAAGGTTCATTTTTCCATTGTTTTAATATTTTATTTAAATAATGATAACTATAACCAATTCACCTATCATATACTATTTTTGTGGTACATTAGATTTCAAGTCTGAATTATTGCTGTAAACATTATTTTAACACTGATCTGAAAATCAGAAAGAATGCTTTCTTTTGTGATGTTAGGTATTATTCAGGTTAAATTTGAGAATCCTTGCACATTATGTAGCAGAGAGCAATCAGAGCTGTAGACCAATAATTGAGAGTTTATATTAGTCGGGCTCTCTAGAGAAATAAAACCAGTCCAAGGGCAGAGGAAGACTGATGCCCAGCTGAAGCAGTGAAGCAGGGGAAAGAGTAAATTCCTCTTTTCTCTGCCTTTTGATAAAGTCAACCTTCAAAGGATTGGAGGATGTCCACCCACATTTACCTGGCCTCCAATTCAACTGCTAATCTCATCTGAAAACATCCTCATAGGTGCACCTATACATAATGTCGAATCTGGTCATCCAAGGCGTAGTAAAACTTAAACATAAAATACAGCCACAGAATTAAATTTGCCCAGGTTAAAACAAAGAAATCAAGAAAGTAAAGGTGTAAAGACATCAGTTAAAATTCTTTTGAAAACATTAAAAGTTTTACAGAAATTTGTATTATAACTTTAGTTAAATGCATCTATGATGAGCTGTCAAAGACAAAATCATAAGCACTATCGACAGGTGATTTCTTAAAAATGCTCAACATGTATGGCTATGCTGAGAATATTCTTATGCAACTCTGCCTACCTTCATTCACTTCAGTTCATGCCATTTACTATGTTATACCAATGAAGAGGCAATTATCAAGAATGCGATGAACATTAAACAATTGAAGTAGCAAAATGGACATATTGGCCTACATAGTCCCCTTGCAGCAAGAAAAAAAACAAAAATAACTTCTGACATCCCATCTTCTCTTCCCTTATTTCATTCAGCAGTTCCAGGTCATCTTCAGTCTGATCCTGTCTGATTTCTAAGCAGATACAGTGTTCAGCACTTGCTGTCAGATGTTACTGCTATTTTCCCAGTGGGTGTCTCCTGTGACCCTTACAAGGATGCATCATGCCACTGATCCCTTTGATTGCTGCGCTGATTTCTATGATTGTTGCCATCTGCTATACACATAAACAATATCAACAACAAAAAGGAAAACAAAAAAAGACAACTAATGAAATCACTTTAAACGGAAGTAGCCCAAGTTGATATAGCTCATTGTTGTAACATACAGACTAGAAATGAACTAAACGTGCTAAACATCTAAGCGTTTATAAAAGAGCTACATTTTTTAAATATTAATTTTTTTAAAATCCTCACCCAAGGACATTTTCCCATTGATTTTTAGAGAGAGTGAAAGAGAGAGGGAAAGACAGAGAGAAACATGGATGTGAGAGAAGCACATGGATTGGTTGCTTTTGGCACAAGCCCCAACCAGGGTCCTGGCCCGGGGAGGAGTCTGAAACCGAGGTACATCCCCTTGACCAGAATTGAACCATTGGTCCATAGGCCAATCTCTATCCACTGAGCCACACCAGCTAGGACTAAAATATTAAATTTCAACATATGACAATATACATTATTGTAATTAGCATTAAAGTATATAAAACAGATGGTTATCTTTACCTCTAACTAAGTCACAAAAGCAAAAATAAGAAATTGAAATTTTAAAGAATAGCATTAGGGAAAATTAGCATACAAGAATGAGTTCCCTGTCATATTGAAATACTCAAAATGGTTTTCCAATTTATACATTTTCATATTATTCTACATATAGATAATCTATGATTCAGATATTCCAAATAGCCTCCATGTCACATGTATGAAATGGCAAACTATTAGATTATTCACTTTTTTACTTGCAATCCAGTGAACTTTTCAGTATGAGACAATGATACATATCTTGACACATATTATTAACTTTTATTCTATGAAACTTCGGGTCTTTCTAATTCCTAGATTGTTTTGATACTAAATTCACGGAATCTAAAGCAGCATTATTTAATTGAACCATCAATACCTTGTGCTATGAAACTAGATTGGAAAATAAGGATTTGTTTGCAAGAGGAAGGAATGGCAATGTATTTTTCTCAAATCTCAGGAAGTGTCTTTGACATAAAGTGTCCCCTAATTTTTATTTGTATTGAAATATCTAATCTAATAATAGACAAACATGGTAATTGACCGTACCTTCGCTATGCCTCTCATTGGCTAATCAGTGTGATATGCAAATTAACTGCCAACAAAGATGGCGGCTAATTTGCATACTGCAGGCAGGGCAGGACAGCGCGAGCCGCCATCCGGGCCCCCATGTGCCGCCTAAGCCCCGCCCCCAGCCGGGACCCCCGTGTGCAGCCCTGGGCGGAGGGGCTTGGCGAAGTGAACGCACTGCCTAAGCCCCGCCCCTAGCCAGGACCCTGGTCTGCGGCCCTGGGTGGAGGGGCTTGGTGGAGTGAATGTGCCGCCTAAGCCCCGCCCCCAGCTGGGAGCCCCGTGTGTAGCCCTGGGCGGGCGGGACCCCCGTTTGCGGCCCTGGGCAGAGGGGCTTGGCAGCATGATCGGCCCGAGGAAGCCCAATTCCTGCAGGAATCCTCCTGCAATTGGATTCTTATAAATATCACTAAAACTTTAGAGAATTAAGTTTGGAGGAATGTATGAAATATTCAACTCTTGTTCCTTCGTTTTCTGCATAGGGTAGATGCAAGCAACAGTGTTTATGATTTAAGATGCTGTGATTTCTCTAGAATTTAACAAATTTTAGCAAATAGTACAAATCAATATCAAAACATATCACTTTCTGTGAGAATAAAATGTTACAAATTCCCCAGAATGATGTGTTTGACAAAATTGTCTTGCATATTTTTTAAAGTGTAACTTCCTTGAAATCTTACTTATATGTAATTAATAAACATTTCTTAAATAAAATCTTTGTTTTCAGGAAATAAGAGTGAAGAGAGTTTAAGGATAATATAGTAGATAACTAATGATATACTTCTGTGAATTTGTATATACCTATCAAAATATGTTTGGGGATAATTTTACTTCTTTCTTTATAGGAATTGAGTGTTTGGTAAGCCTTGAACATTCTGATTAAGATCCTCATGTTTGGAGTGGCCTTGGCTGCCTGGCATACTATCTACAAGGCCTTTCACCCTCTGAGTTGCCTTGACTGTCTGACGACTCTAGTGTGGTTCCCACATTAGTCTATTATATTATAAAAGATATGATAAAGGATACAGATGAACAGCTGGATGAAGAGATACATAGGGAAGTGTCTGGAAAGGCCCCATGAGCAGGACCTTCTGTTCCTGTGAAGTTGATGTATATCACCCTCTTGGCTGCATAGGATAGATCAGTGATGGCAAACCTATGACACGCGTGTCAGAGGTGACACGCGAACTCATTTTTTTGGTTGATTTTTCTTTGTTAAATGGCATTTAAATATATAAAATAAATATCAAAAATATAAATCTTTGTTTTACTATGGTTGCAAATATCAAAACATTTCTATATGTGACACGGCACCAGAGTTAAGTTAGGGTTTTTCAAAATGCTGACACGCTGAGCTCAAAAGGTTCGCCATCACTGGGATAGATGGCATATAAATGTGTTGACCAATACAAAAGCTCCCCAAACCCCATACCATTTTTATGGAGGCTTCATCATGTAGAAGTGATCAATTATTTACTCCAATTCTAGTCCTAGTTATGCCTCTGGAGAATGGGAAGTGGGTCTAAAAATTCCAAGCTTCTAATCATGGTTAGGTCTTTCTGGTAACCAGCCACATCCAAAAGCCAACTAATAGTGACCTCGTTAGAAGCAAAGAACCACTGTCACCCAGGAATTCCAAGGGATTTAGGAGCTCTGTGTCAGGAACCAGGGTCAAACACCAAATAGCAAAAGATGCCCGTACTTCTCTTATCAGTTAGGAAATTACAAGATTTTAGGAGCTCTGTGTTAGTAATTGGGGTTATATGATAGCTCTATATTTAACCTTTTGAGAGACTGCTAAGCTGTTTCCAAAATGGCTGCCCCATTTCACATACCCAATAGTAATTAATGCATGAGTATTTCATATTTTTCCCATCTTCCTTAACATTAAATATAATCTGCCCTTTTGGTTATGTCCTTATAGTATGTGTGAAGTGCTATCTCTATGTGGTTTGATTTGCATTTTTCTTATACTTAATGATTTTGAGGATCACTTTATATTTTATTGACCATTTATATATTATTCTTTGAAGAAATGTTTGTTCAAATTATTTACTAGTTTTTAATTGGCTTATTGTCTTCTTATAAAGTTTTAAGAGTTATTCCTATAGTCCAAATACAAGTTTTTTTTACAATATAGCAAATTCTTTCTTTCATTCTGTGAGTTGTATTGACACTTTATTAATACAATGCAAATGTTTTTCATTTGATTTTTGTTATATATATATATTTCTTTTTAAAATAAATACTACTTTTATTTTTTATTGGTTTTAGAGAGGAAGGGATGCCTTCTGTAAGCCCCTCACCAGCGATAGAGTCCAAAACCCAGGCATGTGCCCTGACAGGGAATTGAACCATCAACTTCTTGGTTCATGGATCAATGCTCAACTTCCAAGCCACACAGGCCAGCATCTAGTTCTTTTAAAATCTGTGCATTTGGACTTATCTCTTAACAAAACATTTACCTACATCAGTGTTAGGGTCGCCGAAGGAGGAATGCATGAGGCCAGAATAGTGAGGGATTAGGAATTCATTCGCTCATCTGCACACCAGGTGGCTGAGCCTGGATGGCTCCAACACCCAGTGACAGAAGTCAGTGAGAGAGAGTGGACAGAAGACTCAGGACAATGGAAATTGTGGAATGTCACTCATCTTGAGAAGATTGGCCCGTGTGAAATAGAGGGTCAGCAATGGAGAAGGAGAGATTGTCGGTCCGGTATCCTCCTTGGCTGGCTGTTGGGGGGGACCCCTGTAAGGGAGGGACACCTGATTAAGGGCAGCGATCGAGTCACCCAAGTAGGATTCAGAGGTAAGTCCAGGTCGAGGTGCTGCTGCCTACTGCTCTCCGAGTAGCAAACTCAGGGTGACTGAGTACCATGGAACCTTCCCGGGTTTCTGGTACCAAATGTTAGGTCTCCAAAGGAGGAACACAAGAGTCCAGAATGGTGAGGGATTACGGATTTAATAGATCATCTGCACACCAAGTGGCTGAGCCTGGATGGCTCCAGCACCCAGTGATGGGAGTCAGTGGTTTTTAAAGGACTTTTGGTGGGCTTTTTCTGGGCAGGGAATTCTCTGTGCAGGTCCGGATTCTGGGAAGTTCGGAGGGGAGAGATAATGGTCTTAGCAAGTGGAATGTCCATTGTGAAGTGGCCTCAAGGTCAGTTCCCAGGGGAGGGGGTATTGATTCAATTATTTGATCAGACCTAACAATCACGAACACAAATATTTACTCCTATGTTATCTTCTAAGAGTTTTACAGATTTTCACAGATGGTAACGTTTGAGTTATTTTGTGTGTACGGTATGAAGTAGTTCAACATTGTTCCTTTGCATTTGGTCATACAGTTATCTCATGGATATGCAGCTGTCCATTTGTTGAAAAGATTATTATTTCCACCATTAAATTGTGGTGTTTGTTTGTTTTTGCCTTTTTTTAATTTAAATTCTTTATTGTTTAAAGTATTACACGAGTCTCCTTTTTCCCTCATTGTCCTCTCCCTGGCTGCTCCCTCCCCCCAGCACATGCCCTCACCCCCCTACTATCTATGTCCATGGGTTATGCTCATATGCATGGATACAAGTCCTCTAGTTGATCTCTTACCCCCTCAGCCCCCACTTTCCCTCATAGGTTGGATAGTCTGTTCAATGCTTCTATGTCTCTCGTTCTATTTTTGTTTATCAGTTTATGTTGTCCATTATATTCCACAAATGAGTGAGATCATGTGATATTTATCTCTCTCCGACTGGCTTATTTTGCTTAGCATAATGCTCTCCAGTTCCATCCATGCTGTTGCAAATGGTAAGAATTACTTCTTTTTTTACAGCAGTGTAATATTCCATTGTGTAGATGTATCACAGTTTTCTAATCCACTCATCTGCTGATGGGCACTTAGTTGACATGGTCCAAGGATTCATTTCTGGACTTTCAGTTCTATTTCATTGTTCTATATGTTTATTCTTATTCCAGTAGCAAGCTATTTTGTTTAGTATAGTCATGAATTACATTTTAGCTTGGTAATAATGACTTGTCCATCTTTGGTCTTATTTTTCAAGCTTGTTTACTATTCTGATTTTTTTTTTGCATTTCTATATGAATTTTAAAATCAGGTAATCAATTTTCCCCCAAAGATAATTAAAATTGTATTTAAATTATTTTGAATCTGTCAATCAATTTAAGGAGTATTATTATCTTAACAATATTAAGTCCTCCAAGTCATGAACATGGGATACATTTTAATTTATTCTATTTAAAATTTATTAACAATGTTTTTAGTGTACAAGTATTTTACATATTTTGATAAGTTAATTTCTAAGTATTTTATTATTATTTATAATGGTATGTTACATAAATTTTTTTCAATCTAATTTTTATATATTGTGTATGATCTATATCCTACATACTTTTGTTAGTTCTTACAGTTTTTTGGTAGATTCTGTAAAACTTTATGTATATAAATAATTATATCATATGCCAGTAAATTTTTAAAATTCTTTGTCTTCAATTTGGGATACCTTTGATTTTTTCCCTTATATTATTTACCTCATTGTCCAGCCAGAACCTACAGTGCTATGTTGAATAGAAGTGAAGAAAATGGACATACTTATCTTAATTTGATTTTAGAGCATTCATTTCATCTTGAAACTTGCACTTCTCTCGAAATTTCTAACCACCATTTTCTGCTTCTCTTCTTTTATCATAGACTATTTCATGTAAGCCTTATTTTTAAATTTCTATTTTTTGTTTGATCTCTAAATTTTAAAATTCCCCAAGATTATCTCCTAGGCCAGGGGTCCTCAAACTACGGCCCGGAGGCCACATGCAAACACAAATATTGTATTTGTTCCCGTTTTGTTTTTTTACTTCAAAATAAGATATGTGCAGTGTGCATAGGAATTTGTTCATAGTTTTTTTTTAAACTATAGTACAGCCCTCCAACGGTCTGAGGGACAGTGAACTGGCCCCCTGTTTAAAAAATTTGAGGACCCCTGTCCTAGGCTTTAGTATTATTTATATTTTCACCCTTTGTTCTCACTGGATATCAGGGAATCTCATTGTTTTCAATTCCATCTCTGTAATTAGAGAATTTATAGCTTCCTAGATTTTTACAACCTTTATTCTTCAACTTCCAAATATATAACTCCCATAAAAGTCTAAAAGGCACATGAAAATTAATATAACTGAACCAACTCTTGCACTCGTTCACAAGATTGGTCTCTCAAGTCCACCTCATTGATGGCACATCTTTCTATTTTCTCAAAAATCCAATAGCCATTCTCTTTCTATCTTGAGCAACCAAACAAATCTATAAATGATTTTTGCTGGATCTAATTCCCAAATATGTTACTGACTTTTTAAATATGATTTTCCCCATTCCCACTTCTTCATTGAATCTTTATGTCTTTTTATTGGGCCACTGCAATAGCCTTGTACTTGGTTATTTAACACATTACTCTCCATATAATCCATTCTCCCACAATACTAAGTGATCTTTTAAAATCAGAAAATCAGATTATGCCATTTGCTTACTAAAACCATCCAAAACACTCTATATAACTATCCTAATATATATAAAGAGCTAGGTGCCCATCACGACCGAACAGGCGACCGGTCACCATGAAGTGCATGGAGCACCTCTCGTCCCCATCCCCAGCTGCTCACCATGAGGGAGGGATGGGGGCGGGGGGGGGGGGGGAGACTGGGGACTGTTGAGAGGCAGTGGCGGGCTGCTTCCCGGGGGGTGGCCATGAGCTTAGCAGAGCTGTCACCAGGCGACAGTGAGTTTTGGGAAGCAGTTGTGGGGCAGGGGAGTTTTGTGGAGCAGTCCCGTGGTGGGGGGAGTGGAGGGAGGCGTTTCACGGAGCATCCAGTGGCGAGCTTCGCGGGGTGGCAGCAAGCTTAGCAGAGCAGTTGAGGGGTGTGGGGAGCCTCGCGAAGCAGTCTCGGGGTTTGCGGAGCGTCCTGGAGCGGGGAGCTTCATGTAGCATTGCAGGGCTGCAGAGGCCATGCCACGGAGTCCAGGCTAAGCCTAGGGACCCTAACCACGCATGATTTTGTGCACGCTGCGCCTCTAGTGTAAAAATAAAACTCTTCATTCTTATGAGAGGGTTAGCTTAAAACGCAGGCAGACGGGGCAGGGGTTCAGTGGAAACAAAGGCAGGTGGAGCACAGGCAGGGGCAGACACAGCAGTTTGAGCAGCCTCATCCCAGAACCAACCAAGCAGAAATAATAGAATGTTTCTGGACTCAGAGCGGGAGGCATGGGAAACAGGGGAGGCCCTGCAGTCACAAGGTGTATGAGCGCATAGAAGCAGACAAAGTTCAGCACAGGGACAGAGAAAGAACACATAGAAACAGGGAAAGTTTAGGTCCGTTGCTGGGCAAGAAGGAGGGAATCAATCAGGTGACCACACAGGTAGAGATAGAGCAGGCTTGTGGCAAATATATACCCCTGGACTACAAGGCTTCAACGGGCAGGCAGCCCACTATTGGGTCCTCCTCCCCTTGCAGGGAGTCTGAATCTGCTTGTAATAAATTTTCCACACTTTTTTTTTTTTAAGTATGTTACATAATTTTTTTTCAATCTAATTTTTATATATTGTGTATTGATCTTATATCCTACATACTTTTGTTAGTTCTTATAGTTTTTTGGTAGATTCTGCAAAATTTTATGTATATAAATAATTATATCATATGCCAGTAAATTTTTAAAATTCGGAAAGAAACTGCAATCTATGAAAGTTTTGCAGAGTTAGTAAAATAAACTCTCATATGTGAATCACCTAGATTCAAAAAATCATTAAAATTTGCTCTCTGTCTCTCTCTCTTTCTCTGATTCTACACATAAACTTTTTCCCCCCAGAACCTTTTAACATCATTTATAGGCAATATGACATTTCATCATAAAGCATACATATATTTCCTAAAAACAAAAACATTCATGTAAATCCAATATAATAATTACCTTCAGAAAATAAAATGTTGATTTAAAAATGATAAAGACTAAAATCTAGTATAGTATCAATGTACACATTTTTTTAGTTGTCTTAATAATGTATTTTAATGATCTCTGTGCAAAGATAGAGGTAATCATCTTCGTGCAATTGTAGTTGTTTTTGCTTCCTTTTCCACCGTGATTCTGGCCTGGAGAAAGCAATATTTTAGCCTTCTCATGTTTTTATTTTATCTACAACTAAGATAGCAGGTATTACTATCTTCCCTCTGATTTTTTAAATTCAATGGCCAATATACTTTGTTTTAAGTTAGCACCTTCTATTTAGAAATATTTAATGAGAAGTTCCAGGATTCTGTAGCTTATTTTATCTCTACTTATGTGTGTGTTTTTTTATTTGTTTGTTTGTTTTTATTTTGTTTTGTTGTGTTTTTTTTGTGTGTGTTTTTTTTTTTTGTGGTGAAAGCAATGGGAGTTAGCCTCATGGAGATATTCTGTTATCTTTTATTACTTTTCCCAGACTTTTTTTTCAAAAACTATTGATGATATCAGTTATAGTTGATGCTTTATTAAGCAGCTATTGGTAATTATGTTTCTGTGTTGTAAGCAGTGACTTATTTACATATTTTTGATATTAAAACCTTGAGATTTTGTGATTTGGCTTTTTTTAAAAACTGTATTGTTAACTATTATAGATTTAAATATTGTATCACCTATTATAAAAGGAAATATAATTAAAGTGCATGTATATTTAAGGTGGTGAGAAATATATATAAGACTTATAATAAAGACTACAATTTAAAATTTTCATGGCTTTTGAAACCTTGTTCCTTTAAAATATCTCTTTATAAATTATTCTCATGGGAGAATAGATTTACTACATTTTCTTTACTCAGAACATTTTATTGTAAAAAGATAGTATTTGCTCACCTTTTACAATAGTTGGATGTTCAATACAGAAAAAATAAGTTATCATTTTTTAAAAATGGGAATTGCTTTCAGCACCTACATCAGAAGATGGTGTAATATTTCACAAATTCTGATAAGGTCAGGTCTGTGGAAATTCTAGCTAAATACAAAAGTTGCTTGATGACACAATCATATATCCAAAGTCTAGACATCTTACAAAATTCAGGGAGAGAAAGAAAGTAATGAACTGCTGTTATAAGGTACTCAAAACCTATTATTCCTTATTTTATATCACAGTACATGGACTATCTCTTCTGTCACCTGCCTCCAGGCAAAATTGCACCTAATCTATCAGAGAGATGAGTCTCTCTAAAAATCCTTTTGGGAAGTAAAGATCACAAGTTCCTGTAATGTCAAAAAAAAAAAAAAAACCCACACAAACTTTTAATCAGAAAGCTCCTTTCTGCCCCTATTTTTACTACACACATTTAGTCTATTGTCTGTCAAATAATTCAGTAAAAATATTTGCAATTTATAAAATGCATATTTGGGCAAACAGAGTGTTTTTCATCCACTTGGACTTTCTAAAGTAAAATTAACCTCTAGTAAACTTTTAGGAAAAGAGATGAATGGCGAGAAAGTTATAGTTTAGAAAATTGTTATAATCATAGAAAACAGCGAAGGACACAGCCAAGAGAAAATCAGCCAGAAAAGACTTAGAAAATTGGATTCTGTGTTACAGACAGAGTAGGAATAGAAGTGAGAATGTGAGTGGTGATAAAAAGGTGAGGACTCATGGACCTAAGGGTTGGGGGTTCAATTCCCAGTCAACACTCTAACCACTGAGCTACACCGGCCAGGGCCCATCAACATCATTTTTAATGAATATATCTACTACCTAAAACAGCCACGAAAGCAAATTAGCTAAGTGGTGGTGCATTTTAAAACAATGCAAGCATGAAGATAATATGGTTTTCCACATGGACAACCACAGGCCATTGCAAGGAGGTATGTGTCTCTCAGTCTGATAAAGGGAATGGGTTTAGATAAAGTGAAAATCAAGAAGTATTTCTTTCTCAAAGTAAACGTGCATAAAGACAAAAAGGCCAGGTCCACAGAGAAGAGTAGCTTTGAATCACTGCCGAATCAGCAGGAACATCGCTGTCCATGGTCACCATCTGTAATCAGTGTGCCCAAATGTCAGCATCTTGGCTGGCTGGTGTAGTCTTATTTTTTTATTTTTTGTAATAGTGTACTTGTGTTAGCACAGGATGTTGATTTAAAGTCAATGAGGAGGGAATTCTAACTTCCAAATAAATGGAACAGAGAAATGTTGTTATTTGAAATTAAAAGTAGTATATAAACAGTAAAATAGGATCTGCCCATATTCAAGTTATAAGTAAATTCTGTAAATAAAGTATTTTCCAGAGAATTTAATCTAAAAAAAAGGTGAGGACTAATAGAGTAGTTTGAGTCAAGAATATATAACTTAGATTAAATATGAAAAAAAGTAGGAAAATGGAAGGACATTTTGAGATGATTTGAATGTTATACTAAAAAAACCTAGTGAAAAAAATATGTGTGCATTCATATATTTGTGCACATTCATGCCTGTATGTGTCAGTTATGTACACATAATGTTTTGTTGTTATAAAAACAGTATATGTTTTAACAGCATTTCAAAATTGTTCATCTGTTTAAAGTTAATATTACTACATAAATATCTAAATTACCATTAATTATTTAGTTGTTTGACATTTCTATAAACTCAATTATTTGATTAGTATGTTTCCTTTCTTTAAAAAAATGTATGTTTATTGTTGAAATTATTAAAGATGTATGTTTTGTTTGTTTGTTGTTTTTTTCCCATTGACCCCCTCCACCCTGCACGTGCCCTTCCCAGGCCTTCACCATTCATAGTCCAGTCATAGGCTGTGCATATATGCATAAGTTCCTTTGTTAATCATTCCCCTTGCCCCCATCATGCCCGCCTTCCCTCTGCAATTCCTCAGTCTGTTCCCTGCTTCTATGTCTCTGAATCTATTTTGTTCATCAGTTCATTTTATTTATTAGATTCCACATCTGAGTGAGATCATGTGATAATTATCTTTCTCTGGGTGGCTTATTTCACTTGGTATGATACTCTCCAGATCCATCCATACTGTTGAAAATGTTAACAGTTCTTTCCTTTTTATAGCCTCTTACTATTTCATTGTGTAAAATTACCATGACCTTTTTACCCACTCACCTACTGATGGGCACTTGGGCTGTTTCCAAAAATTTTGCTGCTATGAATATAGGGGTGCATATATTCTTTCTGATTGGTGTTTTGGGTTTATTAGGATTTATTCCTAGAAGTGGGATCACTGGGTCAAATGGGAGTTCCTTTTTTTTTTTTAAACTCCATACTGTTTTCCACAGTGGCTGCACCAGTCTGCATTCTTATCAGCAGTGCATTAGGGTTCCCTTTATCCACATACTCACCAGCACTTGTCTTTGGTTGATTTGTTGATGGTAGTCATTCTAACAGGTGTGAGGTAATACCTCATTGTCATTTTAATTTGCATCTCTTAAATGATTAGTGACTTTGAGTTTTTTTTCATGTACCTTGGCCATCTTCATGTCCAATTTGGAGAAGTGTCTATTTAGGTCTTTGCCCATTTTTTAATTGGGTTTTTAGACTTCCTTTTATTACGTTGTATGAGTTCCTTATACATTTTTGAAATTAAGACCTTATTGGATGTATCATTGACAAAGATGTTCTCCCATGCAGTAGTCTCCCTTTTCATTTAATTGATGGTTTCTTTTGCTATGCAGCAGCTTTTTATTTTGATGCAGTCCCATTTCTTTATTGTTCCTTTGCCCTGGGAGATGTATCCATAGACATATTGCTACAAGAGTGGCCTGAGATTTTGCTGCCTATGGCTTCTTCTAAGATTTTTATGGTTTCATGACTTACATTTAAGTCTTTTATCCATTTTGAGTTTATTCTTGCGTAAGATTTAAGTTGTTGGTCGAGTTCCATTTGTTTGCATGTACCTGTCCAAATTTCCCAACATCATTTTTTGAAGAGATTATCTTGACTCCATTGTAAGCTCTTGCCTCCTTTGTCAAGTATTAATTGAGCTTAATGGGCTTGGTCGATTTCTGGGTTCTCTGTCCTATTCCATTGATCTATATGCCTGTTCTTGTGCCAGTACCAGGTTGTTTGAGAATAATGGCTTTGTAGTATAACTTGATATCTGCTATTGTGATTCCTCTAATTTTGTTCTTCTTTCTCATGCAGCTATTTGGGATCTTTTTTGGTTCCATATAAATGTTTGGAGTATTTGTCTAGGTCTGTGAAATATGCCATTGGTATATTAATGGGGATTGCATTAAATCTATAGATTGCTTTGGGTAGTATGGACATTTTAACAATGATGATTCTACCAATACATGAACTATTTCTGCCCTAAATGTTCAAAATTTTGGGCTTATGGGCAATAAAAATCAATAATAATTTAGTTCAAGAAGTATCAAGTTAGATGTAGGCCTAGAATAATCTGAAAGAGCTTAAACTCAAACTCATAATGATTATATGAGTATTGTATAAAAAAATGGCAATTAATATCCTAGAAACAGAAAGACTAGCCAACAGAAAAAAGGGACATTACTTTTTGAAAATAGATTAAATCATAAAAAAGATACATATAAAAGAAGGAAGAAAAGATACAAATAAAATAATACAAAGGCAAAACAGAAGGAAGGAAAGAAGGATGGAAGGAAGGAAAAAAGAGAAAGGGAGGGAGAGAGGGAGAGAACAGAGTTTTACAAAACTAAAAAATTTAAAAATATTTTTGTTTTGGAGCAAAAATGACTTTCTGTTTTTGAACAGTTAGTGTCACAAAAACTGTTTTGCAAAAGTAGTTACAAAAACTATTTGGCCATTTTAAAAATGTTAGTGACAAGTTGTAGCTAAAATTAAGCAAAGCATGGAAATGAAAACTTCCATATCTTTAGCCAAATCATGGCTTATCCAAATGTCTAAGTTGTTATGTTTTTGTAGCTAATGATTACAGCACAAAATGTTCTGTCAAATCAGATATAAAATTGACAAAAATGTTGCTTTGAGCAACTGAATGTCCAAAAGTAGTTAACTTTAAATAATGGTTGTTTTTTTACACAATAGATTTTCTTTACTTTTCAAATAGTTAACACGAAGCTAAGGTGAACTAATATTTTATCTCTAAAGTATTTTTAAGTATTTTATTTTAATAAATGGGTAAAATTATAATTGTTAATGATTCTTAGAACTTGAAACCCAGGTCTGAAGACGTTACCCTCCAGCTAAAATGTATAGTTCTCAATAACTCATTTTTAGTGGCAGAGCTCAAGTTCCAGTCCCATATGAAAAATACGTAAGAGATAACCCCCAAATCAACTTCATTATACAAGCTTGGTTGGAAATATAAAAATATTACTTTTGGAAATTCAGCTCGCTTTCAACCAAACAAGTAAATAAAGCTCTGTGGCCTAGAGTCTGTTACTTTTAGTCAAACAAGCTTTTAATCAGAATGTTGAGTACATCTGCATTCCATTTTGACATGATTTATGAAAATTTTAGAATTTCCAAATATCCTAAGTAACATTAATATTACCCATTAATGTAGTCTTATATACAGCATGGGCCAAGGTAGGTTTACAACTGTAGTATGGAAAATAATACAAGAATAAACTGTTTCACATACTCACAACTATAAACCTACTTTTACCCATCCTGTATTTATTACCTCTCAAATATAATCATGAGGAAAATGTTGTATTGTGAAGTTGTTGTTTTTTATTATTACACACATTCTTCCTAGATTACTATTGACTATCTATGATTTACTTTTCTTATATTTCACCTTCTTGGAAACATTGACTCAATAATGAGCTCTAGGGAGCTAATTTAGAAAAAAAATGTCCCCACTAGTTTTTCATATATACCTTTAATATTAGGAGCTGGAATTTCAATGATATTCAAACTTATTTCCTTAGGACACTAGGTCACCTTGGAGGTGAAAAAATATATCAAACATCAAGCAAGCTGTGTGCTCAATTTCCGCACCTATCTTATACTCGGTAGCTTTGTAGAATCATTTTATATTTTGGATATTAACATAGCAGCTTGCTTAAAAATGATTCTAAACATTTTCTGGGTACATGATTTCTTAGGTATTTTGTGTTTGTTTGTTTTTTCTTTGTTTATTTGTATTTTTCTCAACATTGTATAATATCAATCACCCAAAACCAAGAGTCACTTTGCTTTACCTGATATAGAAGAATCCAGTAGCTAAAATTAATTGGAAACTCTGACATCAACCTACTTGTAGCAAGATGTTTCCTTTCTTTTGCTCATTATACTAAAACTTAAAATCTCTTAGTTTAGATATTTATTTCACTTCTATACCAAAAAAATTCAAACCCATGCTTGAATCTGTTATCTAATCTTTTTTCATGGCTATTCATTTGTTTTAAAAACATCTTTGAGCCGAACCGGTTTGGCTCAATGGATAGAGCGTCGGGCTGCGGACTCAAAGGTCCCAGGTTCGATTCCGGTCAAGGGCATGTACCTGGGTTGCGGGCACATCCCCAGTAGGGAGTGTGCAAGAGGCAGCTGATTGATGTTTCTCTCTCATCGATGTTTCTAACTCTCTATCTCTCCCTTCCTCTCTGTAAAAAATCAATAAAATATATTTTTAAAAAAAAAAACATCTTTGATATCCATTCTATATGAGTCTAACCTTGCTTCTGAGGATACAAAAATGTAAACATATAGTTTCCATGGTGTTCAGCATCTGAGAGGAGATGATACATACATTTTCTTTCATTCTTTAGAACCTAATGTGATAAGTTCTATAATAAATGTATTAGGAAAGTGTTTTGAACATATAAAAAATTAATCATAAATGGAGCATTATTTTTTACTTTGTACTATAATATATCACATTGTCAAATAATGAATAAAATTGTGCATATAGAAATGTAAATATGTGATATTCAAAGATTTTATAGTATGGACCTCAGTATTGTTCAACTCTGTGTTTGATTCTTGATATTGAGTGGATTGAGTTTCAAGTAATTCAATGATATACTTAAGTTTATTAGGTACTAGTATATCATACAGTTGTTATCTATATATCTATATATATAAAAGGTTAACATGCAAAGTGTCCCCTCAGGAGAGTTTGATTGCTTGCTATGATGTGTGCTGACCACCAGGGGGCTGCGTGGAACGAAGGAAGGTTCTGGCCAGCAGCTGGAAGTTCCTGATCGGCCCTGATCTCCGGCAAGGCCTAGGGACCCTAGTATGTAAATAAAATTCTAATTGATGAGATATTTTTAAATAATAAAAATATATTTTCATGTACATTTAACATTCCCTTTACTATATTTTTATATCTTTTTTTTTTAAATATATTTTATTGATTTTTTACAGAGAGGAAGGGAGAGGGATAGAGAGTTAGAAACATCGATGAGAGAGAAACATCGATCAGCTGCCTCCTGCACACCCCCTACTGGGGATGTGCCCGCAACCAAGGTACATGCCCTTGACCAGAATCGAACCCGGGACCCCCGAGTCCGCAGGCCGACGCTCCATCCACTGAGCCAAACCGGTCAGACAATATATTTTTATATCTTTTCTCAAAGTGGATTATTACAAGATGTTCTTAATTGATCTTTGTAAATATTTCTTGGTAATCAATGACTTTGTCATTTTATTTCTTTGCATATTTTAAATAAATAAACATTTAATCATTTTTACCAAAGAATATATATATATATATATATATATATATATATATATATATATTTATATACACACACACACACACACACACACACACACACTGAGTGGCCAGATTATTATGACCACCTGACGTTTGTAGGCAAATTAGATATAATTTCACGCTGAAGTTGCTAGAGGGCCAGATTATTATAAACATCTGAATAGCCCAACATACCTAAGTATCCTTGCTGATCAAGTTCATCCTATCATGTTGATGGCATATCCCAATGGAGATGGCTTCTTCCAACAAGACAATGGGCCATGCCACGGTGCTCGTATTGTGCAGGAGTGGTTTCAAGAACATGAGGGGACTTTACCTTGCTTAGGTGGCCCCCACAATCACCAGATCTCAATCCAATTGAGCATTTGTGGGACGAAGTTAAAAGAGCCATCAGTCAGGTGGTTCCACAACCATCAAATCTCACAGAACTGGACAGTTCTATTCATCAGGCATGGTGCAGATTCCTCGCATCACCTTTCAATATCTCATGGAGTCAATGCCAAGAAGAATCGCCGCTGTGTTGAAGGCAAAAGATGGCCCAACGAAGTACTGATGGGGTGGTCATAATAATCTGGCCACTCAGTGTATGTGTGTGTGTGTGTGTGTGTGTGTGTGTGTGTATTTCCATTGGGTGCCTTTTAAAATTGTCTAAATTAAAGTGTTTACATTAATCCAAATCTAACCTTTACTGGCACACTTAAAAAATCCCCAAAACATTGTAAAGCTAGAATTGCTTTGAGAGAGAAACCAAGATGGCGGCATAGGTTAATGCCGGAGTTTGCTGCCTCGAACAACCACTTCAAAAATACAACTAAAAGACGGAACGGACATCATCCAGAACCACAGGAAGGCTGGCTGAATGGAAGTTCTACAACTAGGAGGAACCGAGAATCAGAGGAGGCACAGTGCTGAAGTAAAATACTAAGGTGCGGAGTGCGAGCAGCGCGGGCTGGTGGCTGAGGGCGTGGTTGTCTGTTTCAATCCGGAGGGAGCCTCAGACTCTGAGCTCCAGATCCGGGGGATTCTCTAGGGACCCAGACTCAAACGGGAGAAGCAGGACTGTCTGGCTACGGTCCCTCCGAGGTTTGCAGCGGTTGCTGGGACAGAGAGGCAGAGCCCCTGGGGACGGACTGAGAGCAGCCATAACTGCTCCCTCCTCTGCCCTGTTGATCCCGTGGGACCCGCCCCGCCCAAGCCCTGCACAGAGGCATTTGCCGGATAGCCTCAGGCAAAGGCTAGATTAGCACCTCCCTAGAGGACACAAGTTCTTCCACTGCAGACACAGCTGATTATCACAGCCAGTTGGCCTGGAGGTCAAATCCCTCTAGTATTAACTACAACAATCAAGGCTTAACTACAACAAGACTGCGCACAAAGACCAGTAGGGGGTGTACCAAGAAAGCGTAAAAAATGCGGAGACAAAGAAACAGGACAAAACTATCAAGGGAGGATATTGAGTTCAGAACCACACTTTTGAGGTCTCTCAAGAGGCTTCTAGAGTCTGTCGATAAACTTGATGAGATGTACAGGAAATCTAATGAGACCCTCGATGGTGTGATAAAGGACCATCTAGAAAGTAAGCATACACTGACTGAAATAAAGAATATTATACAGACTCCCAACAGCAGACCAGAGGAGTGCAAGAATCAAGTCAAAGATTTGAAATGCGAAGAAGCGAGAAACACCCAACCGGAAAAGCAAAATGAAAAAAGAACCCAAAAATACGAAGATAGTGTAAGGAGCCTCTGGGACAGCTTCAAACGTACCAACATCAGAATTATAGGGGTACCAGAAGATGAGAGAGAGCAAGATATTGAAAACCTATTTGAAGAAATAATGATAGAATTGCTTTGATAATAACAAGGCACATAAATTTTTCTAAAAAAACGCTATTAATTTTGATTTATTTAGCAAATTATTTAATATTGAAGTAAAGAGTATCATTTCAATTTTCAATTTACATGTGATGAAACTAAAAGTCAGGTAATTAAAGAGTGTTGCCAGATGTAACAAAGGAAAATAAGGCAAGTTCTGGTCCCTTAGAGAAAACACTATTATTGCAAAGCATACACAAACATAGACATAGCTGTATTCATATACATATTCTTTAGTGTTCTTTGTTTGACATAAGGTATTTTTAAAGAAAATTATATTTTACCTTAAAGTGCCTATGAATTAATTTAACAAATTGGAGAAATTTTTAATTTTTCTATCATGCAAACTCTAACAAAACATAGTTATCTATATTTATATTAATGATGGTATTAAGATATTCTATACCTTACATATAGTATGTGTCATATATATTTTAATATTTTAGCTAACTAATTTAATTGAAATTATCTAAAAATAATATAGTTTAGTTCTATTTCTACTATGTGAATATAGGGTATCAAACTTATAAATAAAAGATATCTACCATAAAAACCATATATTGGGTTAAGTATTTTCAGGCCTTGAACAAATCATGATCCTTGAGAAAATAAAAAAACACATGAATTTACTAACAATCTGACCAACTTACTTCTGAAATTCTTTCCCAATGTCAGTATAGGAATGGTGCACAAGGTATTTCTCTCACTACTAGTAAGTGTGAAGGCAAAGATTACAGTAGGAGCTGGTAAAGTGGCTAGAATTTTCTAGGCAGGAAATCAGAAAGGGCTGCTATATTAAAAAAGGAGGCTCAGAAATCTGAGCAAGACTTTATCGTGGATCATTGGTTAAGGCCAGGGATGAACATATAAGACTGCACAAAGAGATCAGCTGAGAGGTGAAAGACTATACCAGAGTCATGCAATGCTGAGAGACATAATATTACAGGCCAGCCAGAGTGGAGATCTTGCTAAGTATTTCAAGCATTTGAGTCTAAGGAAAATGCATACTTTAAAAATAAAAGGGCACACCCTAAACTAAGGGTCATGCCTTAGTGATAGCTTAGAGAGCCATCAGTCCGAGCATGGTTGAAAATAAAATGTGAATTATAAATAAGACTATGACTGCTATTGTTAACCTGTTAACCTATAGTTTTTAAAAACTTAAGCTTCCCTTTAGATTAGACATTCTAGTTAGAGATGTAAATTTTTGTATAATTCAGAACTTACTAAGGTTGACTAAAATATTAATAAAGATTTTACAAAAGGCTGACATAAAACTAAGTAGATATGACTTAAAAACAACAAATTTGTCTCTCATATCGGGATGTTTAAAATATTGTTATAAACAATTAACCTATTCAATCAATAACAGCATTTTATAAGAAATTTTAAACATTAATTTATATCAAGAAATTTATTTGTTTCAAAATGTTCATTATTTAAATAAAACTATTCAAAACTTTCATTTATTAAAATTTAATAATAATTTTTTAAAATTAATGTGTCCATCAAAACATTGTTCCATTGAAGTTGGTGGAGAAAAAAATCTTTACTTAAACCATTGATAGACCTAATTATTTAATTTTTCTTATTATCCTCTCATCTTTGATAAGTATTTCATCTCTTAAAGTCTTTACTGCTTTAAAAAACTGAATTGTGGAGGTCACTTTCTATGACAGGATCTGTGAACATTCATTATGGGCAGACACTGAAAAGATTAAAACTGTCAATCTAGAAGTGTACATTAACAGAAAACTGCTACTTTCATGTCTAATTTTGTTTTGAAATGTATTTAATATTATACTGTCCATCATGTTACTACAGAACATCAAAATATGGTAGTTAATTTGAAAGCACTCAATGTCAATGTTATGTCACCTACCAATTAGTGCATATTGAAATAAAAATGAATGACATATACTCTTCTGAAAGAAACTCAATACAGAGATTCTTTTCTGATGGTAACTTTATCCTGCATGCATTTTTCTTTTCTTATAGTTGACAATATGGCTGAGAATAATTGTGACTAATAAAAGACTATATATAAAAAATACATCCCAATGTTATCACCAAATAAATGAGCCACATATGAATGGTTCAAAATTTTTTCATAATTAAATATTATCAGCTTGCTAAGTGTGGTTTTGTCTTTCCTGAGTTTTATTTGATTCCATCAGCATTATATCATTAAAAAATAATTTATTAGAAGAATGACTGCAAATATTGCTTTGATAATTTGCATTTATCTATTGCCTAGTCAATAATTAAAAGATAATGATGTCATTCTAGCCTGCATGTTTATAAGGTATCCCGGTTAATAATGCAGATTTTGTAATCAAAGAAAACATGATAATTTCAAAAGAAACATCAAAAGTTCTTTATTCAAAGTAATGTTCATCACTAGCTACACATTTCCCCCATCTTTCAGGTAACTTGTAGATACCATCCCAATAGAACTTTTCTTGTTTTGAGGAAAACCATTCAGAGACCCGATTTTCCACTTCTTTGTATGTTTTGAAGTGCTGCTCAGAAAGTGCATGTGCCATCGATCAGAACAAGTGGTAATCTGAAGGAGCAAGGTCTGGTGAATACACCGGGTGGGTTAATACTTCCCAGGCAAGATCTTTTAATGTGTCTTTAACTGGTTTTGAAGTGTGTGATGGTGTGTCATCATGAAGCAAAATTACTTTGTCGTGTCTTCTGACACATTCTGGTTGTTTTATGATCAAAACATGGTTCAAATTGATTATTTGTTGTTGGTAGCGATCAGTATTAACAGGTTCACCTGGTTTTAGAAGCTCATAATACACCACATCCTCCTGATCCCACCAAACGGAGAGCATTGTTTCCTTTCCGAAGCGATTTGGCCTTGCAGTTGATGTTGATGGTTGACCTGGATCAACCCATGATTTTGTGCATTTGGGACTCTCAAAATAAATCCATTTTTCATCGCCAGTCACAATTCGATGCAAAAAAGACTTTCTTTCATGCCATTGAAGCAACATTTTACTGATGACTTTTCAGTTTTCCATTTGTCTTTTGTTCAGTTGATGTGGCACCCATTTTCCTTCCTTTAAAATCTTTCCCATTGCTTGTAAATGATTGGAAATTGTTTGCTGAACAACATTTAATCTTTCTGCAAGTTGTTTTTGAGTTTGACACGCATCTTCATCCAATTGTTGGTCTTCAAACATTTTTGGTTGACCTGGACGTTCTTTGTCTTTCACATCAAAATCATCACTTTTAAAGAGTTTAAACCAGCGATCACATGTATCTTGAAATGGAGCATGTTCACCATAAGCTTCCCTAAGTATACGATAACTTTCAGCAGCACTTTTCTTCAAAATAAAGTAATGAATTAAAACTTCCCGCAAATGATCTTTTTTTTTTGACATGAATTTGACATTTTTAAGCTTAAAAATATCTGTGATGTTAACACCTTCAGCAAATTTGACATATGAAGTTTTGAAGCTTGCTGTCAATATAACAAAATAACATACATATCAAATTGCATATATATCAACATATGTGTAACTCCATCTATTGAAAAAAATCCACATTATTAACCTGTACACCTGGTTTTTTACCAATCTTGGTCAATAAATATATTCTGAAGCAAACAGAATAACTAACTAATATGAATCTTAGGTCAAATGAGAAACTTAAAAAAAAATCTCAGAGTTTCAAAAGTTATTTTCACTAGATTGTCCTTGTTTTTTTTAATATATTATGTTTTCAGATTTCAGAGCTTTTGAATATGTCCTTTTTGTCTTTCAATAAAATTGAAACATTCTTATTTATTTTTTTAATGAAGTGAAAATTTTGCCCTATCTTCCCTGTCTTCTCAATTTTTAATTATATGTGTGCTAGGTCATTTGGTGTCATCCAATAGCTCTTGTATGGTGTGCATAAAATTTTTCTCACTCTCTTTTCTGCATTTTAGTTCAGATAATATTTATGGGCCTGTTTTATCAGTTCACTTACTATCTTCCTCACCTGAGTGCAAAATTCTATTATGTCCAAGGAAATAATTTATAATGTTTAATATCATGTATTGTTTTTAATTCTAGCATTTTAAAATATATCTTTCATTATGCTAAAATCTCCAGGCATTCTTGCATGTTATCCATCTTTTCCACAAATTCCTGAAATATAAACTAGTAAATATAGTTAACTAGAGGCCTGTTGCACAAAATTTGTGCAAGGGGCTTGGCCCCTCGCAGCTGCGGCGGCTTGCCTCAGCTCTGGCAGGCCTGGCTTCGTCCAGAAGGTCATCCGGAAAGACATCTGGATGGTCCTTCGGATGTCCAGTCTAATTAGCATATTATGCTTTTATTATAGATTTTACATTTCTATATGATAACTCCAACTTCTTGGTCATTTCTTAATTTGATTCTGTTAACACTTTATCTTTTTATAATCGATTGAGGTTCTTTTCCTTAGTTTTTGTGTTTCTAATAATTTAAACATAGTAAGCAGGTAGAGCAAGGGTACTACGTCAAAAAATATGCCCACTGTGTTCAGGAGTATTAAGCCCACTAGTATGCATGAAAGTGAGTGAGTGAGTGAGAAGAGAGAAATGCAATATAAAAAATATGAGGGGAGCCAGACCATTTGGAGTTTTGTGACCCAGGAGTTTCAGGACCCTGACTTTTACTATCCAATACATGAGGGAAGGTTTTGAAGAGTTCTGAGTTCTAGCTGCATATTGGGCATCCAGGTACAGAAGCCAAGCAATCCTTTGGATATGCAAGCCTTAATTATGGGAGAGAGGACAGCCATGAAGATTTCAATTTGAGGCACTATTGTTCTTAAATACAAAAAAGATGGCTTCTGTCCTGGACTTCATGGCTTTGAGGCCATAATTTATGCCTTGTCTGCCTATTCAATTCCCCTTAGTGCATGTAGTTTGAGCAGCCAAGGAAACATGTCCAAATGAAACCCCTGCAACCCCTTGCAAATCCTGTTTCAGGTATTTAGAATGCCAGCATGTTCTGCCAAACTATCCCAAGAATCATTACAATCCCTGTGTAGGCCTTTCCCTCAGTACAATCTCCAGAAGATAATCAAATGATGACTCTTTGTAGGGAATATAGGTAGAATTTATACTTCTCTTCCAGGGATATCCAAACACATGTATGTGAAGCACATCTTTTTAAGCAGGAAGAAGGCTGTAGTGGGAAGAGAGGTGGTCTGCTATAGTCTAGGGGTCATGCCTTAAATCCCCCTTGCAGTATAAGACCTGCCAGTTACTTTTTTCTCTCTCTGATTTTGTAATACAAGTGACTTAAGCTTTGATTACTTAGTCGTCCATAATCTATCAAAAAGACATTCACTTCAAGAGGATTATGTTAAATAAAACTATTGCTAATCACATTACTAAATAGAGTCAAGTTGCCTCCCCCCAAGGATGCTCTTTTGTTTTAGAGATTGTGGTTGATTTTGATAACTGACACTTTGGACTATTTGTTCATTTTTTCTTTCTGAGGTTTTGAATTCTCACTCTGATATTTTAAATTCACCAAAAAGAATGAGCCCGAGAACCCATGGGCCTCCACCATGGATACCAATATAAGCAGGACCCTAGGACCTCCCCTCAGCTTTCTCTCTTTTTCTCGCTTCACCTCCCCATAACCTCACTGTGTGGCCCAAGTGTGCTGTGTAATTTCAGATCTTGTATGTAATAAGCCTGTATCTTCAAAGTTCCGTGATGATTACTGTTAAAGGTTATAATGCAATTATAATAGGAACTATAAGGGTTAGTTCAGTCACAGCTTTGGTTATTGATAGACTGAGACTAGCACAAAACACCCCTATTGCTACAATTAATCACTTCAAGAATTTTAAACTTAATTTTGGCCATCCATTTTTTGTATATATCACAAAATTTGCAATTATAACAACTTTTATTTTAAGTGTTTATGTTCTTAATACATTTTATAACATAGTGACTTAATATAGGCAAATGTTATATGAGCTTCTGTGTGTACTTTTGTACCATAACAGACAAATGTTAGGGGAGACCTCGTTTGGAAATCATCCTCTATAATAAAACCTAGGTGGCGTCACCTGACGTCGTCACAAAATAGCCACCACAAGATGGCCGCTACAAGTTGGTCACACAAGATGGCCGCAGGGAGGGCAGTGGGGTGATTGGGCTGGCAGGGAGGGCAGTTAAGCATCAATCAGGCCAGTAGGGGAGTGGTTAGGGGGCAATCAGGCTGGCAGGCAGAAGCGATTAGGGGCAATGAGGCAAGCAGTCAGGGGAGCGGTTAGGTGCCAGCAGTCGGACATCTCCCAAGGGGTCCCAGATTGGAGAGGGTGCAGGCCGGGCTAAGGGACACACCCCCCCATGCATGAATTTTATGCACTGGGCCTCTAGTGGGTATATAAATTTTTTTAAAGCCAGGATTCATAAGACATCACAAAGGCGTAAGTAAAGATAGAGAATGAAAAGTAACAGGTTTGAGGCTCAAGAGATACTCCTACATTAAAAAAAAAAAAAGAGAGAGAGAGAGAGAAGAAAAACAGCTTGCAAAAGGTTCTAAGGAGATGGTCTGGTGACATAGAAATGTAACCTGGAGATGGTGTCAAAAAGAGGGAGTGACTGACTGTGTGATGCTACTGATAGATCAAAGAAGATAAGGCCTGTAAAGTGGCCATTGCATCTAAAAACCTGGAGGTCACTGTTGAACTGCATGAGAGCACTCTTCATGGTGTAATGGCAGTAGAAACTTAATACAAATTCAGAATTTATTTTCTTAAATATAATAAAACATAAACATTGATAACAATTAGAATCATTTAATTAGTCTTTTTGTGTCTACTAGTATGCATTAATATGTGTTAAAATTTTGTACATGCAGCCATAGCTGGTTTGCTAAGTGGTTAGAGCATTGGCCTGTGGACTGTAGGGTCCCAGGTTCAATTCCTGTCAAGGTCACATGCCCAGGTTGCGGGTTCAATCCCCAGTAGGGGGCGTGCAGGAGGCAGCCGATCAATGATTCTCTCTCATCATTGATGTTTCTCTCTCTCTTCTTTCCTCTCTGAAATCAATAAAAATATATTTTAAAAAATTGTACTGCAAAGAAACCTGACAGTAACTACTTGCAGAAGGAGATTTTAAGAAAATACTCTCATTCTTTCCTAGATAAAGTAAAAAAATATGTATTATATAAAATGTCAGATAATAACTTCCATCAACTCATAAATTCTGAGTTAATATTATAATATAATTTAAAAAGTTATCTCCAGTAAATTATATTTTGGGACTCAAAAACACAGTTTGCTTTCTATTTCCATTAGTATTTATTTACAAAATTAAGCATTAAAAATGTGGGACTGGAGTTCCTTTATGAAAAGTTTTTATTTAAGAATATAATTTTGAAAAATATATATAATTATTAGGTCTTTCTTTTTTAAAAAAACATATATTTTATTGATTTTTTACAGAGAGGAAGGGAGAGGGATAGAGAGTAAGAAACATTGATGAGAGAGAAACATCGATCAGCTGCCTCCTGCACACCCGCCACTGGGGATGTCCCCGCAACCAAGGTACATGCCCTTGACTGGAATTGAACCTGGGACCCTTCAGTCCACAGGCCAATGCTCCATCCACTGAGCCAAACCAGTTAGGGCTATTAGGTCTTTCTATTTCTTCTTGTGTCAGTTTTAAGTAGTAGTTTTCAAAGAATTTGCCATTTTATGTATATTTTTCTTTTTCTTTTCTTTTTACAACTTTATGGAGGTATAATTGATATACCAAAAAACTGAACATATTTAATGTATACAATTTTATGAGTTTGGACATATCTGTATACCGGTTATATTATCACTATATCAAATTAATAAACATACTGATTACCTCCAAAAGTTTTATTGTATATCTTTGGTTTATTTTATATGCATGTATAATGAGAATACTTAATATGAAATTTATTCTCTAAATACAATTTTAGTTCAGTAATCTATATTATTAACTATAGACACTATGTTTTATGGCACACATCTAGAACTTATTCATTTTATAAACTGCAACTTACGATTTTTAAATACATTCACATAAAATACTATGGTTCTTTTTATCTTTTTAACTATTATCTATAATGAATTACTCTTTTTCTTTTATGACATTGGTGGCTCTTATTTTAATTAGTCTTACCTAGAATGATAAATGTAAATATTATTTCAAAGAACCAATCTTTATATTTATTTAAATTCACTATTATAAAGGTGTTTTCTATTCCCTTAATTTAAGCTCTAAATATGAACCCTATTATTATGGCTCATTTTAATATTTTATTTTAGGGCATGCAAGTAGCCTTTTAGTCAGCTAGCCACGTGGAAGTTTCTCAATGCTTCTATATCTGTTACATTGTCCAGATCTCATATTATATTTCTGACTACTCATTTGGTCTTTTGCTTGTTCTGACTAGAACTGCATGTTCGGGATCTCTGAGACTCTGGCCTTCTCTGTCATTTCCTACCAAAATCACCATTGATACTAAAAATTTTGCAGGCATTGAATTTTTTGAGCTCCACTCCAAATTAAGTGAGCCCCTTCAGACAGCAAAATTTATTGTTTTCACAGCTTGTCTGGCCTCAGTCAGTGCTGACTGAGCTGGTGGTGATATGGCATAGGAACAACTCCATACAATAAATTTACTGACTCTCACTGTTCCTACTCAAAGTTCAGTTGCTTCTTAAGAATAAATTCTCAATTTGCTGTTTCTTTGGTTGATTTTCAAGACCCCTATTTTTGAAAATTTTATCCAGTTAAAATTCTTTTTTTAAGTAAAAATAATATTTTCCTATTGTAATGAATGTCATTCTATTCTAGTGAAATTCCTGCCCTCAAGAACTCACATTTAAAAACAAACAAACAAACAAACAAACAAGTTATATCATTAATGGGGTTGTAACCTCTTCAGGAGATTTCTGGGTGAAATCTGGAAGCACCTTTCCCAGACCCATATGCAGAGGTCAGTGAGACATCTAAGAAAAGGGATGACCACTCCAGATTGGTAGGTGGCAGGTTTAATAAGCAAGGAAACTTCTTATGAGGCTTGTTTTAGGTGGCTGCAAGATGAATAGTTTTGACACCTACCTGCCAGAAGCTTAAAGTGTATGTGGAAGCTTTTTCAGGGTTCAGTCACATACATAGGAGTCCTTAACTTGGTTCGGTCACATACAAGAGTCCTTAACTAGTTTCAGACACGTACTCAGTCCAAATAGTCTCATCACCACATTGCTATCTCAAGTTTGTATCACTGGAGCAGCTTTTGTGAGCAGGGAAGGTAAGCTGAATGAACATTCTAAAGACAGCGGGGAGGAGTAGAAAGTCTCCAATTGCTGGTGTCCAGTTCACAAGTCAAACTGGTAGTTACATCTTCCTGATGACCTCTCCCAACATCAATGCATCAGCAAGCAAGGGTAAAACCAACAACTACCAGGTCAGAACAAATATTCCCTACTTTACACACCTCCGAACTCACTGAAGGTACCAGGAAAGAGGTTGTATTTTTCAGAGTCACAGGGAATTTAGGTTCAAGAATTACACTTGGGTCTTAAAAGAAAGAGTGATTCTGGAGGCCTAAAAATCTTGAAAACATTTAGAAAACACATGAGTGGTAATTTACTCAAAGTCTCCAAAGAAAAACATTTCAATTAGTGTTTGGATAACTCCAAAATCCTATACTTAATCATTAAAGTTAAAAATCAAGTGAATACAATAGTGAAATTATCTTTACTTTAAATCTGTTTTATGAGACATTCAATATTTCCTTGCTACAATATTTATTCTGTATGGGGATGTGAAAAATATTTTTTTTCCTTTTTAGAATATCTAAAACTTTTAGTCAGATGCCCTTATTATCTACACTAATAAAAGAGAAACATGCAAATTGGTGTCACTCTGCTACACCCACCAGCCAATTAGGATGAGTATGCAAATTAACCCAACAAAGATGGTGGTTAATTTGCATATGCAGGCACGGAAGAGGCTTGGCTTCTCTGCTGTGGCTGGACCAAAGGCCTGGGTCCCAGGTGCCGGATGAATCTCTTTGTGCAATGGGCCTCTAATATATATATATATTTATATATATATATATATATATATATCTTATATATATATATGCATTCATTTACTTTTTAAAAACAATATTAAGGGGGATTGTTCATGGAAATAATCACATTAGTATAATAAACTGTCTTTTTACCTTTGGCATAATAGCATGTAATTTTATTGAAATGTTATCCTCAAGCATCTTTTTCACTTTAACTTAATAAAATTAGATTACAAACATGAATCTATTTTACTAAATGAATGTGCACTTCTTCTTTATGTAGCCATTATATCTTAAATTGTATGTTGTTAAAATTTATATACACCCATCCATAAACACACTGATACACAAAACTACAAATGCCTCAAATTCTAGTAATGCCATCTGTTGTGATGGTAAAAATGTGAACTACTAAGAGATTTAAAAACAGGTTTCTGGTAAGTAAAACGAAGTTGGTGAGCTATATTCCCAAAGCAACACATAATGAATGCTGGGAAAACTTGCTCACTGCAAAGATCTAAAGTTCCTTTGTTGGATTATTCTCAGACTGGCAGCCATTTGACACTGGTCAAGAGGCAAGTCAAAGAGACAGATGGAAGTGACTAGAAAGAGTACAATAGAATGGCACTTACCTTCTAAGTTACAACTGAAGGAGAAGAAAAAGTGATCTTAGACACAAAGCAGTGATCTCATTTAAATCATAAAAAATTAATTAAACATATCTAAGAACTACGGAGACATATAAGGCACCCTATACATTTGGCCCGATTTGAAATGAACTCTTGGGACCACCAGTAGTCTTGTAGTAGTTATATAATATTTACTTGATTAGTTTTCCCTTAAGTAGCTCTCTGTTGGAGAAAAATAAAAAATAATATAGGTTATTTTATCTTTGCTCATCACACCAAAATTGCATGATTTCTTGTAGTTAGAAATTTTAGTTGTGTTGCTTTAATGTTGCTTTGTTGTTATTCTTTTCTTTGGCTTCTCCCTTTTCCCCATTCAATTAACATTTAATGTGCTTTGATTGATTTTCCGTTCACCATCCATTTTCAACTATAATTTAATTATCCATCATTATTGTGAGAAATAAATTTAAAAATCCATTTAAAGACATAAAATGAGTTAAATCACGGTCTTCTTAAAAAGAAAATGCTTAAAGCAACATATCAAATATATTGGGTAGCTGATCAGAGCTTGAATGGAAAGGGACCCAAGGGGTTACATCAATAATCTTTTTTTTCAAATAAAATAATTAGGGTAAATTCAGAGATGATCATAAGAGAGAAAGATGCTGTTTCCAGTAAAACATTTACTAATTGAACTCTGCAGTTGATTTCAAATTCAAATTGATTACAAAGCAATGAATAAAAGGGTGAATATGAAACAGAGCTTCTTAGTAACCCATAGAAAATCCATTATAGTTGTAGTTAATTGTTTTTGGTGTAATGTCTGTGCATGTTTCTATTTTGAAAACCTATTTCCTTGGTTACAATAAACTATAAAAGCATGTTTGAATGCAAAGGATTATTCTATTTATTTCACTTTCATCACTTATTTATTTAATTTTGTCTACACAATTTGGAAATCTATAATAACCTTCTATTTTTCAATAATAAGCTCACATGAAAAGGAAGCTTAGTTCTAAAGGTAAAATCAAATGCATGCCATTAGTTTCTAAAACAGACATTGAAGTAAATGATATCAAGGAAATAATTTGTGTTTTTATTTTAAATTATGAAGACTATATCAAAATGAAATCGTTTAGTTGTGTTTCTAAAATAAATATTTAGGGTTATCATAGTTGTTTTTACTTACTTAGCCTATGCTAGGGTGGGAGTAGAGTCTTTGCAAGTCTTTTCTAAGATGAAACCCAGATGAAAAGGAATGAAGCTCCAAAACTATTTTTCAGATTGTGATAGACAAAGAGAGCCTGCCATGACCCTCCTTCAAGACCTGCTGTCCTCTTCCAAGGAGTGCTGTCAGCACCCCTAGGATGTACATCAGCTGCCTAGCTCACACCCTTCTGCAGTCAATGACTGAGCAAAGTAGAAATATAAAGGCCCGGCCATTTCAGCTCAACTGTGGTACAACTGTGATGGATAATATTTGTTCCACAAATTTTCATAATTTAGTCAGATGAGATCTAGACTATTACATTATCCCACAGATCAAAACTTTGATCCATTATATTGATGGTTTCATGCTGATCCATCAGGAGAAACAAGATATAGCTACTATTTCTCTTCAGTTACAATGTATAACAGGAAATATAAATTTTAAAATACCATTCATGCCCTGGCTGAGTTACTCAGTTGACTGGAGCATCATCCCAAACACACACACACACACACACACACACACACACACACACACACAAAAGGTTGCAAGTTCCATTCCTGATCAGGGCACATACCTAGGTTACGGGTTTGATCCCTAGTCGGGTGCATATGGGAGGTAGCTGATCAATATTTCTCTCTCACATCAATGATTTTCTCTTTCTCTCCCTTCATCTCTTTAAAATTAATAAATATATCCTTGGGTGAGTATTAAAAAGTATATATATATATATTAAAATACTATTCATAACAACAGCAACAAATATAAAATATATATATATATATATATATATTATAGACTGTAAGTTTAAAGAGCCTATATACTATGTTATATAGCCTTATTGCCTTCATCTAAACAGTGGATAATTATATATATGATTCTACCATATGACTTAACCCATCATAGCAGAACAGGTTTGATAAATTTAAAACTCACTATCATTACTTGAATAAATTTTTTGAAATATGACCCATCTGTGGCATGACACAATTAGCCATGTTATTATATTTAATTATTTCTGAAATTACAATGAATCCTAATGTTGATACCTTACAATGATCATGGTCTCTTTTTTCATATTTTAGCATATCTGGAATCATAGTGCATTTGATAATCAGTGAAATCTGGGAGTTAATTACAAGCAGCAGGCTGTTCTATTATACTCTGTCATATACTCTTGTACATTTTTTTTTCATTTCTATAAATGAAATAGTCGATAAATACAATTTCCTTTGCTCTCTTCTGGTCATCCACGTAATTGTCTGAATTCTAAGTGTTTTCATTGAAGAGTTATTACAACAAACTGAAACCATTACATATAAAATCAATGAACAATAGTCTAAAAGAAAAACTGTTTTATATGCTACAAGGAATGTTTGTATAGTCTGGGATGTTTTACCTAGATTATAAAAACTTAAGAGATATTCCTCAAATCCAACAAGGTAGTTTATGAAAAATGGGGGACTGGAGAGTGAAGAGAGGAAGATAATTGATATTTCTCTTAAAAACCAGATGGCTTAATATTTCTCATCTCATTTACTTATTTTAGCAAAAACTCTGAGGCAGTGTTTTCTCCAATGTTCAGAAGAAGGAAATAAGGCTATATAATATAGCATATAGGCCCTTTAAACTTACAGTCTATGACCTCAAAGAGTAATGAACATAAGCCAAATAGGTCAAATTCCAATTTGACATGAAGGAAGAATTTGTCATAGAGGTAACAGGTGAAGTACATGATAAGATCTACCAAAGATTTTAGATACCTTTTTAAGAACCATATTCAGGATCATAGTCATATAAAATCTGATTTTAGAATCATTGGTACTCTTAGATTTTGAGATTTTATGAAAATATATTTACTGACTGAATGCCATCCTATGTAATAAAAGCCCAGTGACCAAACGGCAGAACGGCCGAACAACCGGAACGACCACGGCCCTTCGCCCCCAACCCGATTGGGGGTGGGCCGGTTGGCAAACCACCCATGGCCCTTGCCCCAGCTGGTCCCACCCCTGAGTGGCCTTCAGCACCCCTAAGTCACTGCCTGGCTCCCTGGTGCATGTACATTTAGTGAAAGCACAAGAAAATAATTATCAGTCCCTTCTGTCCCGGACCAGAGTCTCCAGAAGGCTCTGCTAATACTGCAGCCAAGGTGTGGAATTCTCCCTCCATGTCCTGCAGCCCCAGGAGACCTTCCAAGTTAGCCAAAAAGGCAACCTAAGCGTTAATGGGATGGTGGACCTTTGCTGAGGAAAGTAGAGAGGCTGGGTGGGGATTTTGTGAAATTGCGGTGCCTTGCAGATTAGGTGAGCTTTCAATCTCTCTTTAAAAGGGGTGACGGAGAGGACCCGCAGGCTGCCAGGAGCAACAGTGAAGGGTAGGCACCTTCAAAACCAGAAAAACTTTTAAACTAACAGACATGAAGATCATATTGGGAAACCGAGGGCAGAGCCCTGGAAAGAACACAAAATCATTAAAGGGCCACCATCCTTCTTGATATATGTTTGCAAACAACACATAAACAACTTCATCTCATGGCATGTGAAATGCAAAACAGTTCTGTTGTGGGTTTTCTTTTGACCATCCTTAAAGTACAATTAGATCCAGCTGGGGGAAAGCTATAGCTTTCAGCATTAGACTCCATGGCAGGCCCCGCTCCTGGTCGGCCCCCATCTGGGCAGGCCCGCTGGACCCCACCTGTCCACAAATTCATGCACTGGGCCTCTAGTATGGTATATAGTAGAGATTATATAATAGAGATTTTTGTTATAAGCCTTTATTTTATAGGCACTGTATCAGTCAGGGCACAATGGAGAAACTGGAAATACACATAAGTATTTAATTTTAAGGACTTTTATGCAATAAATTAGTTACATAATTAATGAAGGGGCTGAAAATTCAGACTGTATCTGATAAACTAGCCTAAAAAATAGCAATGAAAAGAAAATAAAAAATGTCCTAACCCAGAATAAGTGGTATTATTTGAGACCAAGGGTAAGAGTCACTGACAAAAGATTCAGTTTATTACTAAAGATTCTATCCAAAAAGAAAGGGAAGAGGAAGTGGAGACAGTGAGAGAGAAAGATTAAAATGAAAAACTAGGCTGCTTCCTTCTCCCTCCAACCCTCTAGTGTTTGTGTGCCTCTCATTGGCAAATACACAACTGTCCTCAGCCTAGAAAAATTTTTTTTATTTAAATTCTTTATTGTGTAAGGTATTACATGAGTCTCCTTTTCCCTCCCTTGACTTCTCCCCAGCAGCTCCCACCCCCCAGCACATGCCCTCTCCCGCCTCGTGTCTGTGTTCATTAGTCATGCTCATATGCATGCATACAAGTCCTTTGGTTGATCTCTTACTCTCCCCCCCTACCCCTCGCTGCCTTCCCTCTTAGGTTGGATGGTCTGTTTGATGCTTCTAAGTCTCTAAGTATCTGGCTCTATTTTTATTCATCAATTTATGTTGTTCATTATACTCCACAAATGAGTGAGATCACGTGATATTTATCTTTCTCTGACTGGCTTATTTTGCTTAGCATAATGCTCTCCAGGTCTGTTCATGCTGTTGCAAATGATAAGAGTTCTGTCTTTTTTACAGCAGCATGGTATTCCATTGTGTAGATGTACCACTGTTTTTTAATCCACTCATCTACTGATGGGCACTTAGGCTGTTTCCAAATCTTAGCTATTGTAAATTGTGCTGCTATGAACATAGGGGTGTATATGTCCTTTCTGATTGGTGTTTCTGGTTTCTTGGGATATGTTTCTAGAAGTGGGATCACTGGATCAAATAGGAGTTCAATTTTTAATTTTTTGAGGAAACTCCATACTGTCTTCCACAGTGGCTGCACCAGTCTGCATTCCCACCAGCAGTGCACAAGGGTTCCCTTTTCTCCACATCCTCACCAGCACTTGTTGTTAGTTGATTTGTTGATGATAACCACTCTGACAGATATGAGATGGTATCTCACTGTCGTTTTGATTTGCATCTCTCAGATGATTAGTGACTTTGAGCATGTTTTCATATGTCTCTTGGCCTTCTGTATGCCCTCTTTCAAAAAGTGTCTGATGGGGTCCTTTGCCTATTTTTTGATTAGGTTGTTTATCTTCCTTTTGTTAAGTTGTATGAGTTCCCTGTAAATGTTGGAGATTAAACCCGTATCGGAGATAACATTGGTAAATATGCTCTCCCATGCAGTGGGCTTTCTTGTTGTTTTGTTGATGGTTTCTTTTGCTGTTCAGAGCTTTTTATTTTGATGTAGTCCCATTTGTATCTTTTACTGGATCCTAGACAATTTATAGACAATGATCAGCTTTCCTATGCTCCAGAGTAAACAGGAAAGGCGAGGAACAAACCTAAGGGGCACCAGCCCCAGAACCTGAGCTGTGAGATGGATGGTGTGTTACTTTTAAGAGCAATCTTGAATGATTCACTATCTCTGATGCTGGATTGTTAGTTTTGAAAGGGGAATCTCACTTCAGAGAAATAAGAAACTGTCCAGTTATGCAATCGTATGTGCATTTCTTTGTGTTTGGCTGAAGAAAAATATAGAGAAAAGGGCCTAGTAGCCTAGTTTTTCAAATGCTGTTTGTTTCACAGTGATTTCATTACAATGAAAAATTGTTTTGATATATCATCACTTTAAAATGAAATTGGTTCAGGGAAGAGAGTAAAGGTTGCATTTGTCCAGGTTACTAAGGGAATGGTGGTTTTCGTAAAGACATTTTATTAAGAAGTAACGAGTACATAACTGCAGTGCTACACTGATGCTTTCTTTTCCAGTTTATCATTCAGCTGTCTTCCTCACTTGACTTGATGTGAATTCTTAGGGTCATAATGTGTAAAACTTTGCAGAAAAGTAAGAATGAGCCTGTTGTAGATAGTAGCAAAGAAAAAGAGAAAGGCAGCATGGCAGGAATGATTTCTCAAATGTTATTGCTATATCTTTTTTTTTCTTTTACAGATAGGAGTTTTAAATTACAAAAAGCAAAATAGAACACTAACTTAGGAACTATGAATGCAAAAGCATTGGAAGTCATGTTATTTATCTGTCAAAATTTTATACTGTCCCAACATGAAGGAAAAAGAAATTCTCTTTGAGACAAATTGTAAATGTAGCTATCAAAGAGTAATATATGCACCAGGATGTAGAGCATTAGAAGAAACTATATAATAATAAATAAAAGGGGGTTACAGATTATTATATTGGTTAGAAATGAAAGGATAGACACTAAATGCAATAGCACTACATGAACATTACGATACCGCTTAAATAGACAGTATTAACAAAGGCAAAGAGCTGAAATATGTGGAATCTTAAAATAACCTCAGATTTTTATATTTTGGGATCATAGGGGAAGTATTGGGAAATGACAATTAGGCAAGCTATGACAGATGAGTAGAGTAGCAAGTATCTCTTTGGGATCTTACTGATGAGGAAACAGATCATTAAAAGTGAGAAATAAACCCCAGCTGGTTATTGGCTCAGTGGATAGAGTGTCAGCCCGTGGACTGAAGGGTCCTGGGTTCGATTCTGGTCAAGGTCAAGGGCACATACCTCACTTGGTTGCAGGTTCTTCAATCCTTGGCTCTGGTCATGTGAGGGAAGCAACAAATCAATGTGTCTCTCTCACATCAATGTTTCTCTCTCCCTGTCTCTCCCACTTTCTGTAAAAAGCCACTCTCTGTAAAAAGCAATGGAAAAATATCTTCTGGAGGATTAACAACAACAACAAAAAAGTGAAGAATAAGAATAAAAAGTAAAATATGTGCTTTAAGGTATTTTTTTTAATTCTTTATTAGCTAAGGTATTACAAATGTGTCCTCATCCCCCCTATTAGCCCCCATCCTTCCCCCACCCCCCACTCATGCTCTCATCCCCCTGTTGTCCATGTCCATTGGTTTGGCTTATATGCATGCATACAAGTCCTTTGGTTGATCTCTTCCCCTTACCCCCTCCCTCCCCTACTTTCCTTCTGGGGATTGATAGTCTGATCGCTGTTTCTCTGTCTTTGGATCTGTCCCTGTTCATCAGTCTATGTTGTTCTCTATAATCCACAAATGAGTGAGATCATGTGGTATTTATCTTTCTCTGACTGGCTTATTTCACTTAACATAATGCTCTCCAGTTCCATCCATGTTGTTGCAAAAGGCAAGAGTTCCTTCTTTTTTACCGCAGCATAGTATTCCATTGTGTAGATGTACCACTGTTTTTTAATCCACTCATCTGCTGATGGGCACTTTGGCTGTTTCCAAATCTTAGCTATGGTGAATTGTGCTGCTATGAACATAGGGGAGCATATATCCTTTCTGATTGGTGTTTCTGGTTTCTTGGGATATATTCCTAGAAGTGGGATCACTGGGTCAAATGGGAGTTCCATTTTTAGTGTTTTGAGGAAGCTCCATACTGTCTTCCACAGTGGCTGCACCAGTCTGCATTCCCACCAGCACTGCAGAAGGGTTCCTTTTACTCCACATCCTCGCCAACACTTGTTGTTTGTTGATTTGTTGATGATAGCCATTCTGACAGGTGTGAGATGATACCACATAGTCGTTTTGATTTGCATCTCTCATATAATTAGTGACTTTGAACATGTTTTCATATGTCTTTCGGCCTTCTGTATGTCCTCTCGAAAAGTGTCTATCTAGGTACATTGCCCATTTTTTGATTGGATTGTTTATCTTCCTATTGTTAAGTT
The DNA here is from genome assembly GCF_000147115.1 of Myotis lucifugus. Classification (NCBI taxonomy): domain Eukaryota; kingdom Metazoa; phylum Chordata; class Mammalia; order Chiroptera; family Vespertilionidae; genus Myotis; species Myotis lucifugus. The sequence goes on along the minus strand of NW_005871122.1, from coordinate 4,369,768 downwards.
CCATGAGTTCCCTGTAAATGTTGGAAATTAAACCCTTATTGGTGATATCATTGGCAAATATGTTCTCCCATGCAGTGGGCCTTCTTGTTGTTTTGTTGATGGTTTCCTTTGCTGTGCAAAAGCTTTTTATTTTGATGTAGTCCCATTTGTTTATTTTCTCTTTAGTTTCCATTGCCCTAGGAGCAGTATCAGAGAAGAAATTCCTTTGGCATATGTTTGCGATTTCACTGCCTGTGGATTACTCTAGTACTTTTATGGTTTCCCGTCTTACGTTTAAGTCTTTTATCCATTTTGAGTTTATTTTTGTGTATGGTGTGAGTTGGTGGTCTAGTTTCATCTTTTTGCATGTATCTGTACAATTTTCCCAACACCGTTTATTGAAGAGACTGTCTTGACTCCATTGTATGCTCTTGCCTCCTTTGTCGAATATTAATTGGGCATAGTGTTTTGGGTCGATTTCTGGGTTCTCTATTCTATTCCATTGATCTATATGTCTGTTCTTGTGCCAGTACCAAGCTGTTTTAAGAACAATGGCTTTGTAATACAGTTTGATATCTGGTATTGAGATCCCACCTACTTTGTTCTTCTTTCTCAGGATTGCTGCAGCTATTCGAGGTCTTTTTTTATTCCAGATGAATTTTTGGAACCTTTGTTCTAGATCTGTGAAATATGCCGTTGGTAATTTAATGGGGATTGCATTGAATCTATAGATTGCTTTGGGTAGTATGGACATTTTGATGATGTTGATTCTACCAATCCATGAACACGGTATGTTCTTCCATCTGTTTATGTCTTCCTCTATCTCTTTTTTCAGTGTCCTGTTTTAAGGTATTTTTCATGAATTACTACTTTTATTTATATGAAGATTTTTTTCTGTTGAATTGGATTATAATAATGCTAGTTTGTCAACATCATTGAGTCTCTATTTTTTTTACGCTCTTTAATATCAGTTGTTTATCAATACAATGGTCTATTAACTTAAGTAAAGCTTAATTTTAAAATGTTAAATTCTCCTAATACTGTACAAAGACAGTTACAATGACTCCATAAGATAATATTTACACTCTTTTTATAATATGGGCACAAATTGGGTTGAGAAAAACAGACAATTAGAAATATAAATTAAGCATTAATAATCTGCTTTTAGATTTTCATTTTATTTCTATATGATCTAGAAGGGAATATGTCACTTCCTGGGTAAATGTTTATGCTGGGTCAATTGATTCCAAATCAGTTAGGACTGGATGGAGGAATTAATTTTAGTCAGACTCTCTAGAAGTCTATGATGTTCAAGTCCCTGACCTGAGTCTTGTCCTAAAGACTGTCTACCAAACATCATCTCTTATGTACTAGTTCCAGTTTGTTGCAATAACTCTTAAATGGAAACACCTAACACTCAGATAATTCAGTGTATGAACAGAACATCACAAAGTAAATTGTATTTATCACCTCACTCATTTATAGAAATGAAAAAAGAATGTACAATGGTACCAAAGCCTGCAGGTGTTTCAATGTATTAAACAAAAGATATGTTTAATATGATACTAAGTGTATTTAATATGATACTAAGTATAAATGAGAGTCATGTCCCACAAGGATCACTGAAATTTTTTTCATTCCAACAGTCTGTATTTAATTGGATTATGCTGTTGGATTAATACATAAAGTTATAATTCACACCTAATCAGTTTTTCTTCTACATTAAAACTCTCACTTATTATTATGTAATTATAGCATAGAACACAAGTTCTTTTGTCACTAGCCACAGCAGGAACAAAAGAATTGCACATTTCCTTTAAGTAGACAATTACGTTGCTAAGGAAGAAGGTCTATCTTATTTGAAATGATTTATTTATAGTATGAAAGAGCTCTGAGAATGATTTCCTGTCATAGCAAAGCCAAGTCGACCTGTTACTGATGTCTGTGACTTACTCAGTAAGCAAATATTTCCCTACCAGCAACATTATATCCATCTTTATAAATATTTTTAGACTCTAGAATACAGATATCATTCATTATGTGGTCACATGATGGCTTTAACATGTTTGAAAGCACTACTAATGTGGACAGGAGGGAAATTTGCTAAAATGTAGAGTTAAAATAATACTAGTATACATGTGAATTTGGTGTTTTCATTTTGTCAATAAATTCATGGCAGTCTACTTAAGGCAACTTCTGTATGGGTTACAAGCAAATACAAGCAGATAAAATATAATGTACTCATGTTGAAACCCAAAATAAGCTATTTTGAAATAATTTTCATTAACTCATTTTCCTAACATGAACTGCTGATTATTTTAAAGAACAAGAATAGTAAAGATAGAAAAAATCATGAGGATGTAATGTCCAGCTTGGCTACTATAGCTAATAATACTATATTACATAAGAAAGTTGCTAAGAGTAGAGCACAAAAGTTATCAACACAAGAAACAAAATTCTGCAACTACTTATAATAACGGATGTCAACTAGACTTATTGTGGTGATCATTTCACAATATATACAAATGTTGAATTATTCTATTGTACACCTAAAGCTAATATGAAATTTTATGTCAAGAATATTTTAATAAAAACAAAATGTAAAAAATTAGAAAAGACACATAACATGAAAATGAGGGTATAAGAAGAACGGATGTATTATAATGTAGAATAATATTTTAATGATATGTGTTTCTAATTTTTTCAACTAATTACAAATAATAGGTAGAATGTTGAAGAAAAAAAATTGTTCTGACCCAGCCAGTGTGGCTTAGTGGTTGAACATTGACCTATAAACCAGGAGGTCACAGTTTGATTCCCGGTCTGGATACATGCCAGGGTTGTGTGCTCGATTCCCGGTGTGGGGCATGTGGGAGGCAGCTGATCAGTGATTTTCTCTCATCATTGATGTTTCTCTCTCTCCCTCTTCCTTTCTCTTTGAAAAATTAAAAATCTATTAAGAGAAGATGCTGGGAGAGGAAATAATCTTTAACTGTTTAACACTTAGTCTTCTAAAATGCAAATATCCTTAATAGTTAAGAATCTGAATATATCTTAAGTGTGCAGTTTAGCACATAGAAATATCTGAAAGAAAGAGAATGTTTGTACAGTGTGGAATTAAAACTTTCTAATAACTCTCTTGAAATAGTAATTCTAATGTATTACAGATCAACTTGAGTTATTCACAAAGCTTAGAGTGTAGTCCAACCTCTAAATTTTTTTAGACAAAATAGAGTTAAAATTTTTGTAAAAGATCCATGTTATAAAGAAGAACATCAGAGAGATGTTGTAGAATAATTATAGTGTTATGGAAAAGGGAGAGAAAAATAATTTTGAGTTACCAGAGAAATTATTACTTAACATATGTTTCCATCAAAACAACAAAAGTCACTTTTTTAGAGCCAGGCAAGTTTTTAACATCAGTACCAGATAATTTTAAGAAACAGTTCTGAAAATTTTAAGAATTTCTAAAAGATTCAATGAAAATGGGATTAGATCAATTAAAATATTGATCATCATGTGTTTCCCTACAAAGGTTCCTGCTTGGGAAGTAAAAATGTCCAACACAGAATCCAGCGTTCTTTATTGTTAATAACACTCTCATAGATAATCAGGGGAAGAAATCACATGACTTCAGGAACTGTGACCATGCTCTACACCCACAGTTCTCAGATAGGGTGAGTGTCAGAATTATGCTAGATTGACCCAACCAGCAAACTGAGCTTTCCTGATTCAGTTGATCTGGGGTGATAACCTGACAACTTGCACTCCTAACCAATGCCACTGCTGCTGGTCTGGAAACCACACTTAGGGAGTCATTTCTCACTCACACACAGGAGCCCAGTAATGAAGTCTGCCTCACCTGGCAAAGACACCACTCAGGAATGTAGAGATGTGATTGTACAGCTTCCTGAACACAGTGTAAGCTATGGAATAGATCACACCCTGAATTTGAATCCCTCTCTGATACTTATTAACTGTGACTTTGGGAAATAAGTTCTGAAGCTTTTTCTGTATTTCCCTATCAAATGTTGATAAAAAAAATCTACAACTGAGCCCCCAGTTTTAATAAAGATAATCTACATGGAGCCAGCAAAATGGCCAGGCAATGATCTGTATTTAATAAATATTGGCTACTTTCATTATTAATGGTGGCTATACTCTTAATGATGACTTTAGAATGCAATAACTCAACTAATCTTAGGCCACAAAACAAACAAGAAAAATAAAAATTCTCAGAATTTCTCCAAAAAGTCATAATTTCCATAAGGGTTAATTTCTTTTCTTTTAAAAAAATTTTAAACTATTTTTATACTTTTTAAAATAAACTTTATTTTTAAAAGTTTAGATTTACAGAAAAATTGTGAAGAGAGAACAGTTTCCATATATTCTCTACCTAGTTTCCACTATTAACATTTTACATTAGTATGACACCTACGTTACAGTTAATGAATCCATATTGATTCATTAGTATTAACTACAAGCCATACATAGTTCATTCACATTTCCTCAGCATTTACCTAATGTTCCTTTTCTCTTTTAGGAACTCAAATTTAACTTTTTTTTATTGTCTAAAGTTTTACATATGTCTCCTTTTTCCCGATTGATCCTCCCGCCGCCGGCCATTCCCACCCCAGGCAAGCCCCCACCGCCCCAGTGTCTGTGTCCATTGGTTATGCTAATATGCATGCATACAAGGCATTTGGTTGCCCTTTACCACCACCCCCCAATCTCCCCTGCCATTAATCTCTGGATCTATTTTTGTTCATCAGATTATGTTGTTCATTATATCCCACAAATGAGTGAGATCATGTGATATTTATCTTTCTCCGACTGGCTTATTTCGCTTAGCATAATGCTCTCCAGTTCCATCCATGCTGTTGCAAGTGGTGAGAATTCCTTCTTTTTTACCATAGCGTAGTATTCCATTGTGTAGATGTACCACTGTTTTTTAATCCACTCATCAGCTGATGGGCACTTAGGTTGTTTCCAAATCTTAGCTATTGTAAATTGTGCTGCTATGAACATAGGGGTGCATATATCCTTTCTGATTGGTGTTTCTGGTTTCTTGGGATATATTCCTAGAAGTGGGATTACTGGCTCAAATGTGAATTCCATTTTTAATTTTTTGAGGAAACTCCATACTGTCTTCCACAGTGGCTGTACCAGTCTGCATTCCCACCAGCAGTGCACGAGGGTTCCTTTTTCTCCACATCCTCACCAGCACTTGTCGTTTGTTGATTTGTTGATGATAACCATTCTGACAGGTGTGAGATGGTACCTCATTGTTGTTTTGATTTGCATCTCTCAGATGATTAGTGACTTTGAGCATGTTTTCATATGTCTCTTGGCCTTCTGTATGTCCTTTTTCGATAAGTGTCTGTTGAGGTCCTTTGCCCATTTTTTGATTGGGTCATTTATCTTTCTTTTGTTAAGTTATATGAGTTCTCTGTAAACTTTGGAGATTAAACCCTTATCTGAAATAACATTGGCAAAGCCATTATGCTCAATTAGTATTTGACAAAGGAGGCAAGAGCATACAAAGGAGTCAAGACAGTCTCTTCAATAAATAGTGCTGGGAAATTTGGTCATATACATGCAAAAAAATGAAACTAGATCACCAACTTACACCATACACAAAAACAAACTCAAAGTGGTTAAAGGACTTAAATGTAAGGTGGAAACCATAAAAATCCTAGAAGACTCCATAGGCAGCAAAATAGCAGACGTATGTCATAGCAATATCTTTACCGACACAGCTCCTAAGGCAATGGAGGCTAAGGAGAAAATAAACAAATAGGACTACATCAAAATAAAAAGCTTCTGCACAGCAAAAGAAACCATTAATAAAACAACAAGAAAGCCCACTGCATGGGAGAACATTAAAATATGTTTTTATTGATTTCAGAGAGAGGAAAGGAGAGGGAGAGAGGTTAGTAACATCAATAATAAAAAAGAATCATCAATCAGATGTCTCCTACAGACCCCCTACTGGAAATCAAGCCTGCAAATCAGGCATGTGCCCTGACCAGGAATCGAACATTTATCCCCTGGTTCATTGGTCGACACTCAACCACTGAGCTCACTGGCCAGGCTCTTTTTTTATATATATAACTTGTATAGCTCTGTCCTCACACACACATTTCTGTTTTCCGTAGCAAGAGGGACTGGAGACTGAAAGAATTTCATCTACTCGTGTCCATACATAGAGCATCAGATAAATAAAAATAAGCAACCAATAAACTTTTTCCCCACATAATGTCTTCCTTACTTTCTATGAGGAAGTCAAACATAAACCTTTCCAAAAATAAATTTATATGCAATGGAAACTTCCCTTTTACATTTGCCTAAGTATTTGGATATGGAAAATCAAATAATAGTCCACCCAACTATTTTTTCACTTTTAAAAATTAACAATGTAAAACAATAATGCCATGCATGTAAAACTCTTTAGCAATACAATGCAGGTGTCATTTAAGGAATCATAACAAAGGCCACGGTAAGAACTTAACTTACATTGAGAGATCACCAGTGAATACATTAAAACTCTGACAAAGAAACACTTATGTAGCCTATTTTTGGCTCTACTTATTCTAAAATTTTCAAATTTTTGCTTCCTTCTGCATCTTGTCTATAATAATTCATAACTTCGTTCACTTATCAATATCAGCCTTCCTGACCAATCTTGACTGAACTTATCTGTGAGCTATTAACTATTTAGAAAACACTATTAGAAAAGGATATTACTATAGAGATTGAGAATATTAGAAACTTAGGTTTCAACTTTACTGAAAAATCAGTATTACCTAGAAATATTATTTATTCATCAATGGGCCATGATTCAATTTAATACATCAGAGGTTTTAATATTTGTCTACTATCCTCCAACCCTACTTTACTACCTCTGTCCTATCTTTTATCAGAAAAGAAATCCATCAATATTTTTTCACTAAACTTGCATCCTACTTATACATTTCTTCTTCCCTTCTTTTATAATAAAGGGACATATCACCAACTAAAGCTAATTCTTGAAAAAATACAAACCCCCCATTTTTATGCAGAATAATTTATAGTAGCGAAGACATGGAAACAACCTAAGTTTCCACAGATGATTAAATAAGACAATGTGATATATGTACATATTTGAATATCATCCAGCCATAAAAATAATGAAATCTTGTCATTTGCAACATGCTGGATCTTGAGGGCATTATAATAAGTGAAATAAATCAGACAAAGACAAATATTGTATGATCTCACTTATATGTGGAATCTGAAAAAAAAAATGAGCTCATAGATACAAAGAACAGATTAGCTGCCAGAGGTGGGAGATGAGAGATTAGCAAAATGGTAAAGATGATTAGAATGTACAAATTTACAGTTATAAAATACATGGCATGAGAGTGCAATATGCAGCATGGTGACTATAGTGTTGCATATTTGAAAATTGCTAAGATTGTAAATCTTAAAGTTCTCATTACAAGAAAAAATTATAACTATTTTGATGGATGTTAACTAGACTTATTGTGGTGATCATTTCACAATAGATACAAATATTGAATCATAATGAGGTGTACCTGAAACTAATATGATGCTGTATGTCATTTATACCACATTTTTTAAAAAGATATAGTTTAAACTTTTCCTCTTTTATGGAGATGTCTATCTATTATTTTGCCTGTTCTCTCTGGCTCAAAATTCCCTACTGATTTATCTTCATAACATCAAACATTCTTACATCTTTCCCATCCAAAAATGAATATCCCATTTATACACACACACACACACACACACACACACACACACACACACGGTATTCATGATTTCAGATACTTTCTGAGCTAATGCCTTTTATCTTTCCTTTAATTTATTTATTCCTCAATCCACTGCAATCTGCCTTCTATTTCTACCACTAGAACAAGACTTCTCCAACTAATATCATTAACAACATAGCTTTCTTCAAGTGAGTCTTATTAAAGTTTTGATTCTAAACTTGCTTAAATCTACTGAAGTATTTTGAAGAGTTAAAATATGTTATTGAAAAGATTTCTACTCTTGGGTTTAAAGATATCAACTTCACGATATATATATATTTAGCTATAATAACAATAAAATAACATATGATAAATAGGATGAGGTATTTATTAATTCACTCACTTGTCTATAAATATTTATTGAACATATATGACAGATGGCCTAGAAACTAGGTTGGTTGTTCAGACTGCAATGATGTTTATCACAGGTGCAAAAATTATTCAATTGTACTTATGGCATAAAGAAAAAAATGAAAATAGAGCCTAATACAGGACTATATAACTAGAGTAACTATCTACTCTGAGGAATCAAAAAGAGCTTCTCAGAGCATTGACAGAGGTGCCAGAGTAAATTTAGTAAGAAAAAAAACATGGGCATAGGTCTTGGAGGAAAATTAGCAAGGGCAATTATAGGAATTGAAGAAATGCTGGTGAGGTTGAGATATATAAGCCTCATTTCTGCCTTGAGATGAGGCCAGAGAATTAGGTAGTGCATTGCTTATTCGGGGTCTTACAGATCAAGTGATTTGGCACTTTACAGTATGAACTTGCAATAAAACTGTACAAATTAAGATTCATGAGAATTCTCCTTTTGTAAGGAGGAGTAGAGATTCACTGCCTCTACGACATTGGTGATGGCCTTTAACAGCTTTTTCAGGCAGAGGAGGGTGATAGTTGATGACACTCAGGACACAGAAGTGTCATAAGCAGAGAAGTCAGAAGAAAAGTATAATAAAGTTCTCAGTGGGGGTATGATCTCATGCTTTTTAGAGCTGGCATTCTGCCAGTGGGACACTGTGACTACTTTCTGTGTTCTGCACTACTCTTTAGGCTACACTTTTGTTTATTCTGGAAGAAATCTGAGAAGTGAGTTTTTTAGTCACCAGATACAAAGTAAATGCATAACCATTGCTTTAAGAGAAAAATAAAAATAAAAGATATTTCATAATACATGATGAACGTGATTTTACAATTAAAATTGGATGTATTCATAGAGATTTAAATAATGTTTTCCTTTGAAATCTGGGTTTATAATATATAATTTTTTAATAAGTATTGTTCACCAGAAAGCAAGAGCCCAACGTAAGAAAAGTGGTGTGATCTTACCTGATACTCTTTTTACTGCCTGCTTTTAAGATAAACTGGAACTAGAGGAAGAAAATATTTATTCAATGTGGGGAAACCTTTAGTTGTGGTCTATACTCAAGCAACTGGAGATAACTAAAGACAGCGGTTAGAAGAAGCTTGAGGTGGCTCCAACCAAGGGAGTCGTTGGCATCTTCTTTGATCCTGGATGTTGTTTGTTAATAAATAGACCCCAAGGGTCACTTTTATTTGCAGTTGTCAGTTAATTGTTGTTTTTTAATAAATTAGTACAATGCTGTGTGGAATGAGTGAATGTGACTTCTTAACTCTAAGTTAAGGTTGAGGTTTTTTTGTAATTGTTCCAGTAAAAATTAAACCTATGTCCAGTCCACATCTATTCCATGGGGTGTTTAGTTTCAGGAATTGTAATATAGAGGAGAGTGAAAAGCCTTGAGCAGATGGATCTGAGAAAACTATTCTTAAAGTCATTTGAGATGATTCTACAAATAGTTCCCAGAAATGACTAAGGATGGCATTTTTAGAATTATTCATCTCAGGCCAGTAGACTAGATTGGCACAAGGACTAAACTAGATAAAAAGAAAACATGATTAATTTAATATGCATATAAGCAACATATGGTAAATCAAGAGACATATGTAGATATGATCCATGATTAAAAAATTCTAATTATTTACATTTTTAAAAAATTATAAATGCATACCAACAGTTCCATCTACTTCTTGTGTGTGTCTTAAGACAGAAGGCTATTTAATGGTCACTATTTCAGGAAAAATGTACTAAGAAAGGAATAAGAGCAAGGAAAAACAGTTTAATATTTGTTATTAAAATAAAGAATAACTAAAATAGTTACTCTACAGTGAAAATTTCCCTCAAAGCCACCTTGGACTTAGGACAGAAGCGAGTGGGCACATGTGTGGAAGTTGTAAAAAACATACATTTGCATGTATCTAAGATGATTCTTTCTCTCCCTCTTTATACCTTATAGGAACATGACAAAAGAATCAGTTTTTACAAATGGAAAAAGAAGCAGGAACAGAGATTACATCAAGAATAAGTTAAACTGTACAATTTCATGTAAAGTTTTCCTTTTTCAATTTCTGAGAAAATGTTTTTATTCTAGCAATATTTCAAATTCATTATTTTTATAATTAAGCATGTTGAACCTATATATTATATTATATTATAATCCATATTGAGGTTATCATTCAGAAGGCATCTATAGTAATAAAAGCATAATATGCTACTTAGGCCAGACGTCCTTCTGGACGACCTTCCGGATGAAGCTGGGGCTGCAAAGTAAGCCCAGGTCCCAGATGCCAGAGGGAAGCAAGTGCCGGCAGCTGGGAGAAAGAAGGCCTACCCTTGCACAGATTTTTTGCATTGGGCCTCTAGTTTATAATAAGAGGATTATATACTACATTCTCTGTAAACACTGGTTTACAATGTAAGAAAAATTACTGTAGCATCAATTTAAAATGTTTTGGAAAGGTTTCATAGCAACCTGCACTAATTTAAAAGTCACAGTTATTTGAATAGAAAAGTTAGTGTATGTTTTGATGATAAATTAAATAAAAGGAAAAATCTGCTCGTATGTTCTCCAAAGGAATTTCTGGAAACCTCAGCTACAGGACATACCCTAAATTAGTAATAAGCTGTTCCACATACTGAATTTTTTTCCTGTCTGACAAATTTGGAAAGAGGTCTTTGGACATGATGACTCATCAGAAGATAACTAACTTATGCTAACCTAAGTTTTAAAGGAACATCAACATCCTACATTTATATAATATTTAAATACCTAAAAGTCCCATTTGACTTAAAGAAGGATAGGACAAATCAACCTACAAATGAGTCAAGAATGATCATATTCTTGCTGTCTTCATCTCCTCTTCCAAAACCACGCTCTTTTCATAGCATTTTGGCTTTTTCATATTATTTAATGTGCTACTGCTTTTCTCCTGGATCTCCCAGGGCATCCACCAGAACATCACAATTGGCACCAGGGCTTCTTGCCAAGGTACAAAATCCTGAGACGTGGGAGAATGTTTCAATATAAAAAAACTCTCCCTTATGCAGTAGTATTTATTTTTTCCATCTTCCTCCCCCAAAATCCATCTTCAGAATCCTCACCTAGAAGGTTCAGGGGAATCTGAGTTTTAAAAGTTGTACTACAAAATGCAGTATACATACTCCACATGCAGTACCCATGCATCTAACAGACCTCATAGGCCTGAGGTCTGTCAGATGTTCAGCTTGATCTGCTTTTCAGCCCTCAGTCACCTGAATATTTTTACATGATGACTTGGATGCACCTGATTTTTACACTTTGCCTTAAGTTGGTAATTGACCTACCTGAACATCATGTGTTTTCTCTCTTCAATTTATGAATAACACTCAGCAACAAATTTCTAGTTCCTGAGTTATAATTACTACCCTCACTACACTTCTCAAAAAAAAAAAAATATATATATATATATACATATATACATATATAGTGAATCTTTCTCTATCAGCATACCAGGGTTTTCACCACTTCACCTAATACCAGAGATAGATCCTCATTGTCATCTGGATGGCAAGTGATCCAATGACCATTATAGAGCTTGCCTCCCAGGACCAATTCCAGTACCAAATATCATCTTAGGCTAATTTCTCATAGAGCAGACATTGAGCCAAATTTTCAGGTTCAAGTGATGTATCAAGGAAATATTCTCAGGGGAAACCAATTGGGGGCTAGGGAAAACAAAATAGGGAAAGACAATAAATGGAATAAGCCTATAATTTCAGGTTAGGTCCAGGAATCAGCTTGATCCTGAGTGGACCCATGGAGAATATGTTTTACTTCATGAATGAAGGTAAAGAACTGGGCTTTATATTCTCCTGTCCAGGGTGGGGTTAACATCCAACCTTTAGCACTTTTATTTATACTTGTAAGAGAATGAACACCACTTCAGGGTAAAATCTAGCACTGGATACAAGTTGCTGGCCCAGGCGTTATCCTATATAATAAAGAGCTAATATGCAAATGGTCATCATGCCCTCACACCATCACGCCGTCACGGCTCAGACACTCAACACTAGAGAGAGAGGAATGAGGACCAGCTAAGCACAAATGAGCTCACAAGAGAGGAATGGAGACAAGCCAGGCACAAATGAGCTTGCGAGAGAGGAATGGGGACCAGCCTGGCTGCGGCCCAGGAGAGGGACAAGCCACCTGCCCTGTGGTCCTGGGTGTCAGCAGCTGCACCTGTGCCTATGGCCCAGGAGAGGGACAATCCACACACCCCACAGTCCCCGCAGTCCTGGGCACAACTGGCTGCATCTGCACCTGCGGCCCAGGAGAAGGACAAGCCACCCACCCATTGATCCCGGGGCCCTGCATCTGTGGCCCGGGCGAAGCTGCATGTCCATGGTCCCCTGTGGCTGTGGCCAGCCTGGGCGAAGTATCCAGCCAGAAAGAGGGAAGCAAGGGTCCTGGGTGCCTACAACCAGCTGGAGGAGAGAATCCTGGGTCCCAGGTGCGGGGCAAGGCAGAGACAGTTAGGGGTGATCAGGCCAGCAGGGGAGCAGTTAGGGGCAATTAGGCCAGTAGGGGAGCAGGTAGGTGCAATCAGGCAGGTAGGTGCAATCAGAGGTTGTTAGAGGTTATCAGGAAGGTAGAGGGGTTAGGGGCAATCAAGCAGGCAGGCAGGCAGGCGAGTAGTTAGGAGCCAGAGGCAGTCAGACATCCCCCAGGGTCCTGGATTGTAGAGGATGCAGGCTGGGCTGAGCGACCTCCCCCTGTACATGAATTTCATGCACTGGGCCTCTAGTTTTCATATACAGTGGGGCCTTGACTTACAAGTTTAATTTGTTCCGTGATGGAGCTCCTAACTCAAATTACTCTTATGTCAAATCAACAGTGAACGAGTGAGACACGTGATGCTGGGCTGATGTTGTGGCATTCACTGTGATATTCACTGCGCCAACTAACAGTGGGGTATCTGAAGCTGGCTCGTAACCCGAATTTTAGCTCGTAACTCAAAGCAAAAAATCGGCCGAGAGACGGCTCATATCTTGAAAAACTCGTTAGTCAGGACACTCGTAAGTCAAGGCCCCACTGTAATATAATTCCATATAGAAAAAAAAATGACTTCAAAGTTGTATTCAGTTTACAGGTCCAGGTAGAGGACTATCCATAGATATTTGTATTTTTATTCATATATTTCAATTGCTAGAATAGTAAATGAGTTCATGTGACACAAATGTATAAGGATACAAAGCTTAAGAGGAAGCCAAATCAGTTAAGCAGAATTTTTTTATGATTTTATGGAACACAGCAAGCTGATAAATGCGTGTGTGTATATATATAAAATGAGTTGAACTCCAAATATGTACTGCAGAAAACAACAACAAATATGGAATTTATTCTGCCTGGTGGGCAGGTGGGAATTCTTTAAGCTTAGAAGTTGTAGGCAAGTTTGGGGAGAATTATTAATGAAGGACATTTCATGCAAAACTTGTTTGAATAAGCCCCATGACCACTTGGCTACCCTACCTACAGCCAGAGGCCATTTACAAGGCTATTTGCATTTTAGCAAAAGAAAGAAAGAAAGAAAGAAAGAAAGAAAGAAAGAAAGAAAGAAAGAAAGAAAGAAAGAAAGAAAGAAAGAAAGAAAGAAAGGAAGGAAGGAAGAAAGAAAGAAAGAAGAGAGAGAGAGAGAGAGAGAGAGAGAGAGAGAGAAAGAAAGAAAGAAAGAAAGAAAGAAAGAAAGAAAGAAAGAAAGAAAGAGAGAAAGAAAGAAAGAAAGAAAGAAAGAAAGAAAGAAAGAAAGAAAGAAAGAAAGAAAGAAAGAAAGAAAGAAAGAAAGAAAGAAAGAGCAGGGGAGGGGAAAGGGAGGAGATGGAGGCAAAGGGAGGAGTGGAGAGGAAAAAAAGAACCATACTTTTAAAAATAGATTGCATAATTTGTCTTAGAAGGGCAAAGTCTAAAAGTAAGGTGGAAATATCTAAGAGAAAGGGGGAATGTGTGTGTGAGTTAAATTTCCAATTTCTAATCTGGAGAGTTCATATATATAGGGTGTCCCCATAAATGTATAAACATACAGGTTTTGATAGCAGAACTGATGTTTCTTCCTTTTCAGATTATTAATTGGAATTAATAATTATTCAAAATATGTATACTTTTTGGGACACCATATATATTGTCAAAAATAGCTAAATCAATTATTAAAGGCTTGAGTCACTTCAGTAATGCATTTAACTTAATAGAAATTACTTCTAAGTAATTAGGAGAAAGAGAGAGGGAGAAAGATGAAACAGAGAGAAAAGGGAGAGAATTCACTACAAATCCATAGATAGTGCACAGCCCTAAAGTGTAATTTCTCCAAGTGACAATTTGAAGAAGGAAAATTGCTTTTCTCTCAATCATGTAGTTTAGTTCCTTTGTGACTTTCTGAGTGGAGCATCTCCCTACCATTTTTGAGTGCAGTATTTAAAGAGGATGTATTTTTAATTTAAACAAATGAACCTAGACACAAACCACCTACTTTATATGGTAGTCTAAGCATGGTAACCAGTATATTCCAAAGTGGAGGAGGATGAAATGCTATTATGAAGTATCTAAGAAAATTCATTTTCATCTCCTAGATGTTAGTTACTCTAGAAATGTGCAATGATAATTTTGACTACAAGAACATTTTATCTCAGATGACTTAACAGTTTTTAAGATTTAACAATACTACTAAGTGTATTGTTTAAAGCATTACTCAACGATAGAAATGTTTTCTTTCTAGCTGTCCCATTGGATAGCCACATGCCACATGTTGCTGGTGAGCACTTAAAGTATGGCTATTGTGGTTGAGGAGCTAAATTTTAATGACAGCCATTTTGTATTAATTATTGTGAATTCAAGGAGTCATATTTGGCTTAGTGGCTACTGTCTTGTACAGGGCAGTTTTACAATATATTAAAAACTGATGTAATAATCGAATCAGTATATAGAAAGGAGAAACTTATTTTTAGTTCATGTCATTTAGTAATCACCAAGTTATAAATATACTAGAGGCCCAGTGCATGAATTCTTGCATGGGTGGGGTCCAGGAGGCCTGCCCCAATCTGGACCCATCAGGGCTGGCCGGTGGGAGGGGCCTCTGGTGGTTGGCCAGCCGGCCCCGTCCCCATCAGGCTGGTTGGCAGGCCACAGTGCCTGTCATAATGACTGGTCACTCTGGTCATTCCAGTCATTCTGGTCCTTCAGTACTTCCGACTGCTTGGCTTTTATATATATATAGATTGCATGTATTTTTATTATAATAGTTTACAAAATAAACATATTTTCCAAGCATCACCCTTGTTAGGCACTTTTCTCACTTTATGTTTTTATTAGAGGCACGGTGCATGAAATTCATGCACAGCAGGGGGGGTCCCCTCAGCCCAGCCTGCACCTTCTCCAATCCAGGACACCTTGGGGGATGTCCGACTGCTGGGGGATGTCCCCCAGGATCGGGCCTAAACCAGCAGTCGGACCTCCCTCTCACAATCCTGGACTGCTGGCTCCTAATCACTTACCTGCTTGCTTGCCTGGTCACCCCTAACTGCTCCCCCCTGCCAGCCTGATCACCCCTCACTGCCTCTGTGTGCCAGCCTGATTGCCCCTAACTGCCCTCCCTGCCGGCCTGGTCACCCCCAACTGCCCCTCTCTGTCGGCCTGGTCATCCCACACTAACCCCCCTGCCGGCCTGGTTGTAGGAAGCCATCTTATGAGGGTGTGATGGTCAATTTGCATATTACCTCTTTATTATATAGGATCACTCAGCAGTAGGTACGAATTATGTTCTTACTCCTATTTAATATATAAATGAATCCAAGAGTGGATAATAACTTTAAGAAGACTCTTGAAACTAGAGGAAATGATGCTATCTAGTGAAGTACATGGCATATAGAAATTATTTAGAAAATGGCTTTGTAGATGAATAAATGAATGAATGAATGATATAGGAATATAAAGAAGCTTGCATTTGGAGGGTAAAATTGTGTCAATTTGAAATATAGCATATAAATACACATCTATTTATTGTTGAGATATGTAAAATTCTTTTTCTTTATTAATCTACCTCATTTAATAGTGGAAAAACAACTAGTTGAACTTGGAACAAGATAATTAGCCCCTGTTACAGATATTCTGCTTGATTTAAAATGGGAATGGAAATTCCAAAATGCAAAGGTTGAGATGAGAAGACTATAAATTTAAAAAGCCTCAAATAACACCTAAATTACAGGAAAATAA
Source organism: Myotis lucifugus (assembly GCF_000147115.1). Lineage (NCBI taxonomy): Eukaryota > Metazoa > Chordata > Mammalia > Chiroptera > Vespertilionidae > Myotis > Myotis lucifugus. The sequence goes on along the minus strand of NW_005871122.1, from coordinate 4,353,381 downwards.
AGTGGATTTTAGCAAATATTACATTATAGCTATACATGATATAAATATAAATGATATAGATTACATAATATAAAATTAATGTTATATAACATACATAAATAAAAATTGTAGCAAAATGCTTTTATTTAATTAATTCAGAATTTGGAACATAATAACATGGTTATTGGAACATGAACATTTTCTGGTTTGGTGCAACTGCATCTCTGAATATGTGACCTTGCATTTTTGCACTGATATTGTACTGACCTTTTAACCTCTCATTACTGAATTATAAATTTAAATCTGATTCAAAGCTCTTTGATATTTCAGTGCATTTTTTACTTTTATTTTAAGATTTCCCTTATATTAAATATATCTGTCATAGACACACTGTCGCTGGTAATAGCCTCTTTATTTTAAAAATGAATCACACTGTATTATTTGCTCATATCTCTAACACATTTCATTTCATTTCTGTGTCTCTCTGTTTTTAGTGGTTTTCAAGGCTGACAATTTAGGATAATAAGTTATTTTAGTTAAAAGCCTGTTTACTATCTTTCCTGAATCAATGTGACTGAGAATGTGGTGGATGACTTTTTCAATATGAAGCAAATTCAATACCAGAGATATAGAGCTATGCGTTGGTGTCGTGCTGGAACTCTGCTGTAGCAATGCCCTGTGGGGCTCTGTGTGATCACCGATCCCTTTGTTCTGATTCCTGGGTATTGCTAATGTCTATGGAACTGCACTAGATGACAGTAAATTGATCTGGATTGAAATTATTTTTCACTCTTTTCTCTGCTTCTGAAAATGATGCTCATTCTTCAAGGCATGACTGTGTTACCACTGCTTTTTATTCCTCCAATATTCTTTTATTAATATTATCATTATTCATTTCAAGCCAATTTTATTAAGAATTATACTAGCTATTGAAAACAATGACTACTATATATTAACCATTTAATACATTTCAAGATGTAGGCTAACTACGTTGTTTTGTGTGTGTGTGTGTATGTACACAAATATACAATTAATTTACATGTGTGCATAAATATATGTATAAAATAAAGTTCTAATATTGCCCCTTTATAACATCCCTATCCCCATCCATAACCACTGGAAACTGCTAATCTTTTATCCATTTCTACAATTATGACATTTCAAGAATGTCATATATATATATAATATTTATATATTTATTTTTTCAAAGTAATGTTGCTCTATTTCAGTTGATAAAACTGACTTTTAGAAGAGTTATGTCCTGTGCCCCACCTATATAGTACACAATTGCTTTAATAACTTCTGTAATTAGGAACAGTAAAAATATTAAAGGAAACACTTCATGAATTAGGAAATAAAAACATTATTCATGTACATAAGTTGTCTAACCTTAGTTAGACTTTCTAGTGATAAAGGCATTGAAGAGCTACCCTGCTTCACTCTGCTTCTTTCTATGCTTACTTTGCTTTGCTATAGAACGTTGCATGTAAGGTTCAAAGTCCTACGCACTTGGTTGAAAATAAAAACTAATATGACAATTTCTAGCATACATGTGACAGCACAAATATGGCTGAGATATGTTTACAATGAAATCCATTATTTAAATAATCTAGAAAATACTTTATCAATTTCTTATAGGAGAACTTAGAGACTTTTCACACATCCTATCTAATAAAAGAGAAACATGGTAATTAGCGCACGACCGCTACCCTTCATCTCTACTGGAGATGAAAGTAGTTAGAGATTTATCTTTTCAAGCTTGTTTATATTAATGCATCGTTAGCTTATAAGGAATTCAGTAGTTTTACTTTGTTTCCCTATATTTGTACTATACCATAAGCTTTTAAAATTATTCACTACAGATAAAATTGTTATTAACTTCCTATATAATAAAGAGATAATATGCAAACTGACCATCATGCCCTCACACAAGATGGCAACCCCCATGTGGTCACAAGATGGCCACCCCCATGTGGTCACAAGATGGACATGCCCATTTCATCACAAGATGGCCACCCCATGTGGTCACAAGATGACCAGCAGGGGAGGGCAGTTGTGGGTGATCAGGCTGGCAGGGGATGGCAGTTAGGAGTAGGCCGGCAGGGGAGGGCAGTTAGGGGTGACCAAGCTGGCAGAGTAGTGGTTAGGGGGCGATCAGGCTGGCAGGCAGAAGTGGTTAGTGGCTATCAGGCAGGCAGGCAGGCGAGCTGTTGGGAGCCAGCAATCCCAAATTGTGAGAGAGATGTCCTGTGGGATTGGGCCTAAACTGGCAGTCGGACATCCCTCGAGGGGTCCCAGATTGGAGAGGGTGCATGAATTTCATGCACTGGGCCTCTAGTTTGACTATAAGCACCATTTACAAAGTATTGAAGAAAATACAAAATAGTTTTCTTCATTTTCCAATTGTATTTTTAAATTCTGATTTAGGCATGTCAATTCAAAGTGATAATAAAGAAAGTATTATTCCTTGTGATCAGATGGTAGAGTGGGTGATTCTGTCTGGTCATAAAACAAGAAGACTTGTAAAAGATTTAGGGTGTCATGGAGTTGTCACATAAGCTTTCCAACTGAAAGCTGTAGTCTGCCTGTGGCTGGTTTTGTAAAGCATGTATCTGTGATTCTTAAGTTTTTGACAGAGATTTTGATATTCACAAGTTCTAAAACACAATCAAGTCATGTTTACTTCTCTCAAATGTCATCACCCTGAAATTATCAGACATATGGTCCCAGTTTAGCAATGCTTCAAGATATCTGCCAATATAAAATATTTGCTAAGACACTAGATGTAAGCAATTTGTGATTCTTGTCTACTAATTTTCAATCAGCATTTATCTTTCCCTTTTCATAAATTTCTCCACCTGTAGCCATTGTTCTGCAAATTAAATGTAGTCTGTTTGTGAAATGATAAGTAATATATTTCAGATGACCTCACTTTCATAAAGGCTTCCTACCATCTGATGACAAAGACTTTTACAGCTACATGCCTTATTTGGCTTTAATATGATATATTTCACAGAAGACGATAGGACACTCAAACAGCTGCTATGTAGCTTTGTTAAATGATCTTATTGGAAGCAAGCAACCCCCCAAAACTCTGTAATCCTGAATGAATACTCAACATCAAAATATATTGTATTGATAAACATTGGTTAAAAATATAGAAATGTCTTCCTCTATCTCTTTTTTCAATGTCCTGTAGTTTTCTGAGTAGAGGTCTTTTACCTCTTTAGTTAAGTTTATTCCTAGGTATCTTAATTTTTTTTGGTGTGATGGTAAATGGGATTGCTTTTTTAGCCTCTGGATTGATAGAATCAACATCATAAAAATGAAAATACTACTCAAAGCAATCTATAAATTCAACACACTCCTCATTAAAATACCAACAGCATATTTTACAGACCTAGAACTAACTCTCCAAAAATTCATCTGGAATAAAAAAAGACCCAGAATAGCTGCAGCGATCCCGAGTAAGAAGAACAAAGTAGGTGGGATCTCAATGCCAGATATCAAGCTGTATTACAAAGCCACTTGTCTCAAAACTGCCTGGTACTGGCACAAGGACAGACATATAGATCAATGGAATAGAATAGAGAGCCCAGAAATCGACCCGAACCAATATGCTCAATTAATATTTGACAAAGGAAGCAAGAACATACAATGGAGTCAAGACAGTCTCTTCAATAAATGGTGTTGAAAAAATTGGACAGATACGTGCAAAAAAATGAAACTAGACCACCCACTTACACCATACACAAAAATAAACTCAAAATGGATAAAGGACTTAAATGTAAGACGGGAAACCATAAAAATACTAGAAGAATCCTAAGGCAACAAAATCTCAGACATATGCCGAAGCAATTTCTTCACCGATACAGCTCCTAGGACATTGGAAACTAAAGAGAAAATAAACAAATGGGACTACATCAAAATAAAAAGCTTCTGCACAGCAAAAGAAACCATCAACAAAACAACAAGAAAGGCCACTGCATAGGAGAACATATTTGCCAATGTTATTACCAATAAGGGTTTAATCTCCAACATTTATAGGGAACTCATACAACTTAACAAAAGGAAGATAAACAATCCAATCAAAAAATGGGCAAAGAACCTAAATAGACACTTTTCAAAAGAGGACATTCAGAAAGCCAAGAGACATATGAAAACATGCTCAAAGTCACTAATCATCCGAGAGATGCAAATCAAAACAACAATGAGGAATCATTTCACACCTGTCAGAATGGCTATCATCAACAAATCAAAAAACGAAAAGTGCTGGAGAGGATGCGGAGAAAAAGGAACACAGGTGGGAATGCAGACTAGTGCAGCCACTGTGGAGAACAGTATGGAGTTTCCTCAAAAAGTTAAAAATGGAACTCCCATTTGACCCAGTGATCCCACTTCTAGGAATATATCCCAAGAAACCAGAAACACCAATCAGAAAGGATATATGCATCCCTATATTCATAGCAGCACAATTCACCATAGCTAAGATTTGGAAACAGCCTAAGTGCCCATCAACAGATGAATGGATTAGAAAACTGTGGTACATCTACATAATGGAATACTACGCTGCTGTAAAAAAGAAGGAATTCTTACCATTTGCAACAGCATAGATGCAACTGGAGAGCATTATGCTAAGTGAAATAAGCCATTCAATGAAGGAAAAATACCACATGATCTCACTCATTTATGGATAATAAAGACCATTATAAACTGATGAACAAAAATAGATACAGAGGCAGAGCAGCATCGAAGAGACTGTCAAACTACAGCAGGAAAGCCGGGGAGGTTTGCGGGGGCGGGGGGGGGGGCGGGTAAGAGTTCAACCAAAGGACTTGTATGCATGCATATAAGTATAACCAATGGACACAAGACACTGGGGGTTAGGGGAGGCCGGAGGAAGGTCAAGGGAAAAAAAAGAGAGATGTATGTACCACTCTTTGTAATATTTTAAGCAATAAAACAAAATTTTAAAAAAAATATATAGAAATGAAGTGGAAGAAAATATCAAGGAAATACTCTACCACCCTCTCGGTATATCACCTGTGCACACATGAAAAAACACCACTCACACACACGCTTTCAACTATTATTTTTCCAGTCCCATGCCCTACCATTCATATGGCTTATTATTGAAGAGGCTTTACTATTAGTTGTTTTAAAAATATTCTCTGACACCTGTTATTCTAAATAAATGATCTGATTCCACATTTATAAAACCAGAATTAAAAAACCTTCACCAGATTAAACATAGCCAAATTATTTTCTGTACCTCCTCCCATCCAGAGTGTAACTATTCCCATCACTTGAATGTGGGCTGCCCTTGTGCTTTGACCAAGAGAACATGTTGGAAGTAATGGGAGATTTATGGAGCTTATTCTCGAGAGATTTTGCATCCTCCATCTTCAATCTCTTAGAAGGCTGCTTTGAAATTGCAATAAGAGGGGCTGAAATTACCTACCAAGTAGAGAAAGAAAGCAACATGAAGAAGTGAAGGGACTCAGTTATAAACCGGCATTATCTCCCCCGAAAGAGTGAAGCTTCTTGGACAGCTGATCATCTTGAACAACTAATAAATTCAACCACATGAGTGCAGGCTGACAAAACAGTAGGAAAACCATCCACCCAACACACAGAATCAGGAAAGAAAAACAGACCATTCTGGTATTAAGCTACACCCTTTTTTTAAGGCAGTTAACTGTGTAACAATAATTAGATAATATAAACAGAAATTAAAACACAATATGGGAGATAATGCTTTGCTAATTTTTAAAGAATTTGTGGCTTACTTACTATCTAATTATGAGTGGACTCAAAGTAAAACGTTCTTTCTTATATTCTCTATTCCTGAATACACTTGAGATCATGAATAATTTGGTTCAGTGTTATGAGTAGATATCTAATATAGTATTTATGAATCTACCAAAGTTATATTCTAAACTCTTGCTATGTAAGAGAGAGTAAAGAATTTAAAAACTGAAAACTTGGATCCTGGTACAAATTTTTCCATTTACAAATGTATCAAGATAATGACTGTCATGTATTTTTCAGTTATTTGTTAATTGATGAGATTATGTGTGAAAATATAGGCTGTCCCAAAAATGTATGCACATTTAGAATGATTGTAAAATCAGTGTTTATTAACATACAGTTCATTTTCAAAATTTAAAAGCATCTACAGAAACGAATATTTTGTTTTGTTTTGTTTTGTCAAAGCCTGTTTCAAACTAAAGGCCATTCTGGTCCAGGCACTACTGATAATGAGAAGCAATGGAATTGCAAACCTCAAGAATCATTTTATTAGGTATTTGTGAGCCCTGAATTCTTCAATTATTGCCGGTTTTGTACCATAATTTTTTAAAAATATATATTTTATTTATTTTTTACAGAGAGGAAGGGAGAGGGATAGAGAGTTAGAAATATTAATGAGAAACATCAGCTGCCTCCTGCACACCCCCTACTGGGGATATGCCTGCAACCAAAGTACATGCCCTTTACTGGACTCGAACTTGGGACCCTTCAGTTCCCAGGCTGATGTTCTATCCGCTGAGCCAAACCAGTTAGGGCTGTACTGTAAATTTTATATGTTATATATCCCCATAAAAAAGTCTAGTGGATAAATATTCTTTGTTCAAAGCTTAGTCTAGCTTCGCCCATTATTACAAATCAATTAAACATGAAAAGGAGTGAAAATCAAGTGTGTTATCAGCTGTTAAAGTGTATATACATGTTTTTTGGGATACCCTGTAAAATTTGGGTGCCCCCAAAAAGGTATACACACTTTGAATAATCATAAAGACAGTGTTTGTTCTTCAACTGTGTTTTCAAACTTCCAGTAGTGTTTCAGGATGAATCGCCTTTGTTCAAAGCTTAGTCTGGATGAAAGAAAAAAACATCAATTGAGCTATCAGCTGTTAAAATATGTATATATGTTTTGGGGACACATTGTAAAATTTGAAAATGTTCTTAATTATCTTGTCATTCAGAAACGTTTCCATTTCCATGTTCAGAGGTTCCACTTAAGTGTGGTTTAGATCCAACCTTGATATCATGATAAAATATTGACATTTGTTTCATTTTGGAAACATAACCACATGGCAAAATAAACTGTAATAGTTAGGTATGCAGCTCAGTGTTTCTTTACATTTTAGTGCAAGGAAAGTATTTTATTTCAGTACACTTCATAGTATTTAATATCTAAAATGGCATTCTGCTGGCATTTTAATTTCCCTTTTACCTTAATTTGATAAATAAGTCACAGATTCTGTTTCATGATTAGCTCTATTAACATGAAAATAACCCATAAATTCAACTAAATTTAGAGTCATTCTAGTATTTGCACTTAAATTCTTGTAATATGTAAATTAATTTTTGTATAAACCAGCAATATCTAAAGATATTCTGCCATTTTTATTATGTTATCAACTTCAATAAGGCATCATTTATTAAAATATTAGTTTGAACATTTTTAAAAACACTTTCAATTTAGGAAAGCATAGTAATGAAAATTTGATTTTTAAAATCAGATAATCTGTTTAATTACTTCCAATCTTTGAAAACTTATATTGAATTAGAAATATTTAATGTTGTTGTATTATTGCTAAAAAAAAATATATCTGGGGAAATAAACACAAGGGTTTCTTAAAATAAATTAATCAACTCATTGCTAGAAATGTTTTCTAAAACATTTTTTTAAAAATTGTGGGCCATTATGTGAAAAATATTTTCTAGAATCTTCATCTTTCCCTTGCTTTGATCCATATTCTATTAAAATATATATTTTTGAAAATTAAGTTCATGGAACAGTTTTATTAAAGTGTATTTCAAATGACTCCTTCTTACGTTCTTATGCTGATATTCACCAGTATCTGAAATGTCTAACATTATTTTTTCCTTACTTTTCCCTTCACAGTTTAAAGATAATTTTTAACCTGTCAATGTTAGAAATTGAAGACACCATAATTTTCAGTGGCTGAAATGCTGTATTTTTCTAACCAAAATTGTAACTTTCCCTATAATTTCATTCCATTTCTGCACACATTTACATAAATATTACAGAAGTTGGCTTTTTAGGTGTCTTACTTCTCTAAAATAAATTAATCTACATTTCAAAAATCCTTTTAAATTAATATAATATTTAATTAGAGTAAATATAAGATATATAATAAACATATAACATATTATTTAACTTAATATAAATTGCAATATTTAGTAATAAAGAGGTATATACAATTTGTGTATATATTTTTTAAATCAGAAATTACATACTTAAAATTATGCTTCAGGCTTTCACAGAAATTTGGTAAAAGTAAATAACAGTGAAGTATACTTTTAATTGTTATTATAATACTAGAGGCCCAGTGCATAAAATTCGTGCACAGGGGTTCCCCTCAGCCCAGCCTGCACCCTCTCCAATCTGGGACCCCTTGGGGTATGTCCGACTGCCGGTTTGGGCCTGATCCTCAGGACAAACCGGCAGTTGGACATCCCTTTCACAATCTGAGACCACTGGCTCCTAACGGCTCACCTGCCTGCCTGCCTGATCACCCCTACTGGCCTCACTACCAGCCTGATCACCCCTAACCTGACAACCTGGTCACCCCCAACTACACTCTCCTGCCCACCTGGTTGCCCCCAACTGCCCCCCACCAGCCTGGTCACCCCTAACTGCACCCCCACCAGCATGGTCACCCCTTACAGCCCCCCCTGCCAGCCTGGTCACCTCCAACAGCCCTCCTTTGCCAGCTTGGTCGCCCCTAACTTCCCCCCCACCAGCCTGGTCACCCCTTACTACCCCCTATGCAGGCCTGGTCATGTCCAACTATCTGTCCCCCTGCTGACCTGGTTGCCTCCAACTGCCCCTCCCCCGCTGGCCTGGTTGCCCCTCACTGTCCCCCTCTGTCAGCCTGGTCACCCTTCATAGCCTGTTGCTCAGTCATTTGGTCATCCCTCACTAACCCCCCTGACAGCCTTGTCGCCCCACTTAGCCTGTTCGGTCATCCATTCGGTCGTCCGTTCAATGTGATGGCCCCTGGCTCTTTTATATATATACTAGAGGCCCGGTGCACAAAAAATTTGTGCCCTCGGGGGTGGAGAGGAGGGGGTCCCCCCAGCCCCGGCCTGTGCCCATCTCACAGTCTGGGGACCCCTCGGGGAGATAAACGACCTGCTTAATCTTAGGCCCTGCTCCCCAGGGTGCCAGAGGACACGCCCCAATCCCCTAGGTGCCAGCCTCCTGGGCCAAGGCTTCAGAGCCAGGGCGACATGGGGGTAGTTTGAGGGCGCTCCGCCCCCCTGTGTCATGGCACTGGAGCAGGGCGAGTATCGGGAGGGATGCGATGGCCACACCCTCTCGAGTCTCACACTTCAGAGGTTAAAGGGGCGATATGGGGGGGGTTGGGGGCACACCGCCACCCC
>NW_005871122.1:4343033-4343885 GCF_000147115.1 Myotis lucifugus | reverse complement strand
ATCAAGTCCCCAGTTATTGGAGAGCTGGGTGCCTTTGTTCGTGGCGCGCTAGCACCTAACCAAGCTTAGAAACGGGAGATTGGGAGCATTTTTAGCTATTTCAGTCATTCTCGAGGTAGAGACGATTGGGGGGGTTGGGGCACCCCCCCCTTTCACACTCAAGGCAGGGTCGATGGGGAGGTTGTGGCCCCCCCCCCTGTCACGCACATAGCAGGGCCAATCAGGGGGTTTTGGGCGCTGCCCCCTGTCACTCACAGAGCAGGGCCCATCAGAGGGGTTGGGGCTCCGTACCCTGTCACACACAGAGCAGGGTCGACCAGGGGGTTGGGGAGCTCCCTCCTGTCACGCACAGAGCAGGGCCCATCAGGGAGTTGAGGAGCTCCCCCCTGTCATGCACAGAGCAGGGCCGATCAGGGAGTTGAGGAGCTCCCCCCTGTCACTCACAGAGTAGGGCCCATAGGGGAGTTTGGGGCACCGCCCCCTGTCACACACAGAGCAGGGCGGATCAGGGGGTTTGGGGCGCTGCACCCTGTCAACTCAGGGCAGGGCCAATGGGAAGGTTATGGCTCTACCCCGTCACACACAGAGCAAGGCCCGTGGAGGGGTGTTGGGGCGCCACCCTCTATCTCCCACAGACAGAGCAGGGCCGATCAGGGGGTTGGGGCGCTGCCACTGTCACACTCAGGGCAGGGCCTATGGAGAGGTTATGGCTCTACCCTGTCACACACAGAGCAGGGCGGATAGGGAGGTTGTGTCCCCGCCCCCTGTCACACACAGAGCTGCAGGGCGATCAGGGGGTTCCGCGCGAATGCGCCCCTGTGCCGGAGTCCATTCATTGTCTTCACTAGCTGA